>NC_069500.1:620968738-621268738 GCF_027579735.1 Bombina bombina | reverse complement strand
TGCCCAGCTAGCCATCAAGACAAGGTGCAAATTCGTGTTTCAGCTTTCTCAACCAGCTGGAGTCAGAAGATGTGTAATTAGCATGACTAAGGGCTGAATTACAAGTAGAGTTCAAAATAACAGATCCATTGAGTGCTAACACCATTTAAGTTATAGCAATAGTGCTCCACTTGTAATCTGGGCCTAAGTCAGGTATTCCTAAAGCTTGTACTCATTGAATGGCAAAATGAAACAGGGCCACCAACATGCAGTACATAAAGGGGTGAAAACCCATATGCTGTTATGGCTGCTTATGGATACTGGCACACCCTTCTGGTTTCAGTAATTCTGTGTGCCTGTGTCTAAATCCATTGTAAGGTTTCTTTGCTTTTTTTATTGCAACTGTCAAGATTGCTGATATGTCTTCCATGAGAATTTGATTATCAGACGTATATAGCAACAAGTCTGATAAGTATTTAGTTAATTCGTTTTTCACAAGTTTCATAACCTTGTCTTGGGTGCTTCGGCAAATTCTTTGTAAATGCCCTTCTTTTCTGCAGGTATGACATTTACACTTTTCATCTTATTTAGCATCATTCTATCTAGCATGTATTTAGTGTTTAATGTCCCTTTAAAGGTGTTTAATGTCCCTTTAAAGATGAGGTCTTCCTCTATCAACAATTTAAAAATATATATATTTCAATTAGCCTCAAAACTGCAAGCAAAGCACATTTTTTAAAAGTGATGAGTGATATAAGTAGAACTATATTTTATAGTCACTTGGCTTCTTGTAACACTCAAAATTCTTAGCTGATGTGGCTTAAATCATGGTAAGGATGATCTTTAAAGTAATTTTCTTCTAATGTAAAAGGTCTCACAGTGTTTCTTCACTTGCTCTAGCCCCAGCAGCTGACAGGAACGCTGCTTCCTCTTTACTTTCAGGAATATAATTAGTTGAAACAGTAAGTGTAATGTGTACAATGTAGAAATGGGCCCCTTTTTGTGCTTTTCAGTAAGAAAGATTTTTTTTATTATTAATGCCAGTAATCTAAAAACTATGGAAGCATACTAAAATGGTTAAATATGTTGTGACAACTTTTTGGTATGGCCTTAAAGGGACACTGTACCCAAAAAAAATCTTTCATGATTCAGATTGAGCATGAAATTTTAAGCAACTTTCTAATTTACTCCTATTATCAATTTTTCTTTGTTATCTTGCTATCTTTATTTGAAAAAGAAGAGCATCTATGCTTTTTTTGGGTTCAGTACTCTGGACAGCAATTTTTTATTGGTGGATGAATTTATCCACCAATCAGCAAGGACAACCCATGTTGTTCACCAAAAATGGGCCGGCATCTAAACTGACATTCTTGCATTTTAAATAAAGATACCAAGAGAATGAAGAACATTTGATAATAGGAGTAAATTAGAAAGTTGCTTAAAATTTCATGCTCAATCTGAATCATGAAATAAATTTTTTGGGTACAGTGTCCCTTTAATCATAGATATAGCTTTCTATATCTAGGAATGGTTATAATTAGAAACTGGTGTAAATTGATTAAAACCCAGTTTATAATGTAACTTAATGGGAAATTGAGGGAGTTAGGTTCCCGGCCCCTCACAAAATTGACATAAGTAACCTAATACATTATATTTAAAGCTTTGAAATGAATACTATAAATGCTAAACAACATTATAAACAGTATAACGTAACAAATCCACCTTTTTACTTTAAACAGATGAAAGCAAAAGAGAAAAAAAAACTACTGAACAAGAGTTAATTGGTCCGTTTAACTCACCATAAAAAAAAGCTGCTAGCACAGTGTTACACAACACCACAATTCCCTTTAAGCAGCGGCCATGTGATGATAAAGAACAAAACATTACAAGCACCACAGTAGCCAGGCACTTTAATAGAAATAAATGAGGGGCAAGCTGATTGAGGAAGCTTTTGCTTGCACAGCAAATCAATGGACTTTTGCAGTTATCTGTTATATGATGACCTAGAGTGCCTTTATAGACAGCAATGGTGCTTTTACTAGCTGGGGATTGTGTACAATAAAAAAAGGAAAATAAGTAATTTTTGTACAGCTTCCTAATGCCCAACTTCAATAATTGTTTAATACAGCATTCCCATTAACCACTGCACTGTGCCGCAGTCCTTCAGGTAGCAAATACGTTAAATATGTGGGTACTGAAGTGTATACTTAGCCTGGTGATTGAATCGGATACTGTGTATATTACATTTATCATGAATTAGCTGCAGAGAGGAATTAGGTTTGTGAAATCTTAAGGTTTCATCCAGGGTATTAGGCAGGAAAATTGAGACCATGTCTATCAATGGTAGGATTAGGGACATCAGTACCAAGATCATTGGTAACAGCAAAAGCTTCTGTATAGCGCAAGAACATGCGAAGTAGCGGTCATGTGACCTTGTGCTCTGTGCCTGCTAACTTGATAGATAGGGACTACACAAACTTATGAAAAACAAGCATTTATAAAGGGAAATTCAATAGCTAGAGATGAAACAGTAATGTCTTAATAATGTCACCCATACAGAAACACATTACAATTGACATACTGTATTATTTATTGCTCTAAACACTTATATAAGATATTTTAGCTGTGGAATAATTTATCAGAAGGGATGAATGATACCCAGCAAGATCACCAGGGCAGTTGTATAATTTAATACATTTTTGTACTAATAATTTCTTATGACTCACAAAGATTTGTTATGATTCAATAAATATCAGCACCTTTGGTACACTTTTCATTGACTCCATTAGAAACTATAAAAAAATTCTTCATCAGACGCTCAGCATTGAAATAGCAGAATTAAAGGGACATGAAAACCAATTTTTTTCTTTTCATGATTTAGAAAGAGCATGCAATTTTAAGCATTTTTCTAATTTGCTTCTATTATCTAATTTGCTTCATTCTCTTGATATCCTTTGCTGAAACGCATATCTAGATAGGCTCAGAAGCTGCTGATTGGTAGCTGCACATAAATGCCTCCCTTGTGTGATTGGCTAACCCATGTGCATTGCTATTTCTTCAACAAAGAATATCTAATGAATGAAGCAAATTAAATAATAGAAGTAAATTTGAAAGTTGTTTAAAATTGTATTCTCTATCTGGATAATGAAAGAAAAAAATTGAGTTTAATGTTCCTTCAAGTAATCCCTCAGTGATTGTATAAATTATCTTGCAGTGTTATTTGCACTGTTAGTAGGTTAGTGATATTTAATATGCATGACAGCAATGTGTTGAGTTTAAGTTTCCTTAAAAAAATGTTTTTACAGTTCAAAAATGCAAATGAATGAGTCAGACATAAGGAGAAAGAATGACAAACTTATGTCTGAAGTGAGTGGAATCTTGAAGCTTTCTTAGAGAACCAAAATTTTCAAAAGCAGTTTTCAACAGGAGAATAAGGTGGATGAGGAAATAGCATTATCCTACCTATAGAAATCATGCTTGTAAGAATTGTTTTTGAGGAACTTAACTGGACATTAAACCAAATTTTTTTCTTTCATGATTTAAAAAGAGCATGCCATTTTATATAACTTTCTAATTTACTCCTATTACCTAATTTGCTTCATTCTCTTGATATTCATTGCTGAAAAGCATATCTACATAGGCTCATAAGCTGCTGATTGGTGGCTTCACAGATGCCTTGTGTGATTGGCTCACCCATGTGCATTGCTATTGCTTAAACAAAGGATATCTAAAGAATGAAGCAAATTAGATAATAGAAGTAAATTGGAATGTGGTTTAAAGTTGTATTCTCTATCTAAATAATGAAAGAAAAAAATTGAGTTTAATGTCCCTTTAAACACTAGATAAATCATTGATAGAGTGATGTATTCAGATCAGATATTAGCCTTAGAATAATATATACTGTATATGTGTATTTTTTAAAATGACAGTTTTTTAAATATTTAAAAAAATAAGGATAACATTCTAAAGTCCATAAAGCAGGGGGTGCAGCCATATTGTAACTTAGGTTTCTTTTTCTGCTTAAGCTAATTAGAGACAATTATAAATAGCATACTAGAGTGTGCAACAAATGATTGTGTGGATTACAACTTTGTCTGCACTTCCACTTTTAACAGAGTTTAGGGAAGGCCACAATATTCATAATTAAATAATATTTAAAATTAATAATAATAATAATATTTATTTAATTAATAAATAATGAAACTATATTGCAATGTTGTTTTGCTACATATAATACAATATTGTATATTAATATCTAAAAGTGTTTTATGTCCCTTTAAACTTTCTAACATTGTACTAGATCCCCTTCATATTAGGTCAATCCATGGCGGACAGGGGCATACATATTCGTCCTTGTCCGCCCGAGCTCTCCTCTGGGCAGCAATCTGCTATCCGAATTTAACATTGCACATGAAAGCTCCTTTGCTGTCAATTTCCCTGGTTGGACGAGACCAGGGAGATTGAAATTCTTGAACTAAGAGGTGGAGAACAGGGTAGGGAAGCAGCGCGTCTGATGACCGCTACTTGATAAATCCTGACTGCAGGTTCTCTTGTGCGAACCTGCAGTCACAAGGAGAAGAAGGCTGGATAAATCGAGCCCTATGTAACAATTTCAATTATAAATAGAAATATTTTCTCCAACATAGGTGTGTCCGGTCCACGGCGTCATCCTTACTTGTGGGATATTCTCTTCCCCAACAGGAAATGGCAAAGAGCCCAGCAAAGCTGGTCACATGATCCCTCCTAGGCTCCGCCTACCCCAGTCATTCTCTTTGCCGTTGTACAGGCAACATCTCCACGGAGATGGCTTAGAGTTTTTTAGTGTTTAACTGTAGTTTCTCCAACATAGGTGTGTCCGGTCCACGGCGTCATCCTTACTTGTGGGATATTCTCTTCCCCAACAGGAAATGGCAAAGAGCCCAGCAAAGCTGGTCACATGATCCCTCCTAGGCTCCGCCTACCCCAGTCATTCTCTTTGCCGTTGTACAGGCAACATCTCCACGGAGATGGCTTAGAGTTTTTTAGTGTTTAACTGTAGTTTTTATTATTCAATCAAGAGTTTGTTATTTTGAAATAGTGCTGGTATGTACTATTTACTCAGAAACAGAAAAGAGATGAAGATTTCTGTTTGTATGAGGAAAATGATTTTAGCAACCGTCACTAAAATCCATGGCTGTTCCACACAGGACTGTTGAGAGCAATTAACTTCAGTTGGGGGAACAGTGAGCAGTCTCTTGCTGCTTGAGGTATGACACATTCTAACAAGACAATGTAATGCTGGAAGCTGTCATTTTCCCTATGGGATCCGGTAAGCCATGTTTATTAAGATCGTAAATAAGGGCTTCACAAGGGCTTATTAAGACTGTAGACTTTTTCTGGGCTAAATCGATTCATTATTAACACATATTTAGCCTTGAGGAATCATTTATTCTGGGTATTTTGATATAATAATATCGGCAGGCACTGTTTTAGACACCTTATTCTTAGGGGCTTTCCCAAATCATAGGCAGAGCCTCATTTTCGCGCCGGTGTTGCGCACTTGTTTTTGAGAGGCATGACATGCAGTCGCATGTGAGAGGAGCTCTGATACTTAGAAAAGACTTTCTGAAGGCGTCATTTGGTATCGTATTCCCCTTTGGGCTTGGTTGGGTCTCAGCAAAGCAGATACCAGGGGCTGTAAAGGGGTTAAAGTTAAAAACGGCTCCGGTTCCGTTATTTTAAGGGTTAAAGCTTCCAAATTTGGTGTGCAATACTTTTAAGGCTTTAAGACACTGTGGTGAAAATTTGGTGAATTTTGAACAATTCCTTCATATTTTTTCGCAATTGCAGTAATAAAGTGTGTTCAGTTTAAAATTTAAAGTGACAGTAACGGTTTTATTTTAAAACGTTTTTTGTACTTTGTTATCAAGTTTATGCCTGTTTAACATGTCTGAACTACCAGATAGACTGTGTTCTGAATGTGGGGAAGCCAGAATTCCTATTCATTTAAATAAATGTGATTTGTGTGACAATGATGCCCAAGATGATTCCTCAAGTGAGGGGAGTAAGCATGGTACTGCATCATTCCCTCCTTCGTCTACACGAGTCTTGCCCACTCAGGAGGCCCCTAGTACATCTAGCGCGCCAATACTCCTTACTATGCAACAATTAACGGCTGTAATGGATAATTCTGTCAAAAACATTTTAGCCAAAATGAACACTTATCAGCGTAAGCGCGACTGCTCTGTTTTAGATACTGAAGAGCATGACGACGCTGATAATAATGGTTCTGAAGGGCCCCTAACCCAGTCTGATGGGGCCAGGGAGGTTTTGTCTGAGGGAGAAATTACTGATTCAGGGAATATTTCTCAACAAGCTGAACCTGATGTGATTACGTTTAAATTTAAGTTGGAACATCTCCGCATTCTGCTTAAGGAGGTATTATCCACTCTGGATGATTGTGACAAGTTGGTCATCCCAGAGAAACTATGTAAAATGGACAAGTTCCTAGAGGTCCCGGGGCTCCCAGAAGCTTTTCCTATACCCAAGCGGGTGGCGGACATTGTTAATAAAGAATGGGAAAGGCCCGGTATTCCTTTCGTCCCTCCCCCCATATTTAAAAAAATTGTTTCCTATGGTCGACCCCAGAAAGGACTTATGGCAGACAGTCCCCAAGGTCGAGGGAGCGGTTTCCACTTTAAACAAACGCACCACTATACCCATAGAGGATAGTTGTGCTTTCAAAGATCCTATGGATAAAAAATTAGAAGGTTTACTTAAAAAGATGTTTGTTCAGCAGGGTTACCTTCTACAACCAATTTCATGCGTTGTCCCTGTAGCTACAGCCGCATGTTTCTGGTTCGATGAGCTGATAAAGGCGGTCGATAGTGATTCTCCTCCTTATGAGGAGATTATGGACAGAATCAATGCTCTCAAATTGGCTAATTCTTTCACCCTAGACGCCACTTTGCAATTGGCTAGGTTAGCGGCTAAGAATTCTGGGTTTGCTATTGTGGCGCGCAGAGCGCTTTGGTTGAAATCTTGGTCAGCTGATGCGTCTTCCAAGAACAAGCTACTTAACATTCCTTTCAAGGGGAAAACGCTGTTTGGCCCTGACTTGAAAGAGATTATCTCTGATATCACTGGGGGTAAGGGCCACGCCCTTCCTCAGGATCGGCCTTTCAAGGCAAAAAATAAACCTAATTTTCGTCCCTTTCGTAGAAATGGACCAGCCCAAAGTGCTACGTCCTCTAAGCAAGAGGGTAATACTTCTCAAGCCAAGCCAGCTTGGAGACCAATGCAAGGCTGGAACAAGGGAAAGCAGGCCAAGAAACCTGCCACTGCTACCAAGACAGCATGAAATGTTGGCCCCCGATCCGGGACCGGATCTGGTGGGGGGCAGACTCTCTCTCTTCGCTCAGGCTTGGGCAAGAGATGTTCTGGATCCTTGGGCGCTAGAAATAGTCTCCCAAGGTTATCTTCTGGAATTCAAGGGGCTTCCCCCAAGGGGGAGGTTCCACAGGTCTCAGTTGTCTTCAGACCACATAAAAAGACAGGCATTCTTACATTGTGTAGAAGACCTGTTAAAAATGGGAGTGATTCATCCTGTTCCATTAAGAGAACAAGGGATGGGGTTCTACTCCAATCTGTTCATAGTTCCCAAAAAAGAGGGAACGTTCAGACCAATCTTGGATCTCAAGATCTTAAACAAGTTTCTCAAGGTTCCATCGTTCAAGATGGAAACCATTCGAACTATTCTTCCTTCCATCCAGGAAGGTCAATTCATGACCACAGTGGATTTAAAGGATGCGTATCTACATATTCCTATCCACAAGGAACATCATCGGTTCCTAAGGTTCGCATTCCTGGACAAGCATTACCAGTTCGTGGCGCTTCCTTTCGGATTAGCCACTGCTCCAAGGATTTTCACAAAGGTACTAGGGTCCCTTCTAGCTGTGCTAAGACCAAGGGGCATTGCTGTAGTACCTTACTTGGACGACATTCTGATTCAAGCGTCGTCCCTTCCTCAAGCAAAGGCTCACACGGACATTGTCCTGGCCTTTCTCAGATCTCACGGATGGAAAGTGAACGTGGAAAAGAGTTCTCTATCTCCGTCAACAAGGGTTCCCTTCTTGGGAACAATAATAGACTCCTTAGAAATGAGGATTTTTCTGACAGAGGCCAGAAAAACAAAACTTCTAAACTCTTGTCAAATACTTCATTCCGTTCCTCTTCCTTCCATAGCGCAGTGCATGGAAGTGATCGGTTTGATGGTAGCGGCAATGGACATAGTTCCTTTTGCGCGCATTCATCTAAGACCATTACAACTGTGCATGCTCAGTCAGTGGAATGGGGACTATACAGACTTGTCTCCGAAGATACAAGTAAATCAGAGGACCAGAGACTCACTCCGTTGGTGGCTGTCCCTGGACAACCTGTCACAAGGGATGACATTCCGCAGACCGGAGTGGGTCATCGTCACGACCGACGCCAGTCTGATGGGCTGGGGCGCGGTCTGGGGATCCCTGAAAGCTCAGGGTCTTTGGTCTCGGGAAGAATCTCTTCTACCGATAAATATTCTGGAACTGAGAGCGATATTCAATGCTCTCAAGGCTTGGCCTCAGCTAGCGAGGGCCAAGTTCATACGGTTTCAATCAGACAACATGACAACTGTTGCGTACATCAACCATCAGGGGGGAACAAGGAGTTCCCTAGCGATGGAAGAAGTGACCAAAATCATTCTATGGGCGGAGTCTCACTCCTGCCACCTGTCTGCTATCCACATCCCAGGAGTGGAAAATTGGGAAGCGGATTTTCTGAGTCGTCAGACATTGCATCCGGGGGAGTGGGAACTCCATCCGGAAATCTTTGCCCAAGTCACTCAGCTGTGGGGCATTCCAGACATGGATCTGATGGCCTCTCGTCAGAACTTCAAAGTTCCTTGCTACGGGTCCAGATCCAGGGATCCCAAGGCGGCTCTAGTGGATGCACTGGTAGCACCTTGGACCTTCAAACTAGCTTATGTGTTCCCGCCGTTTCCTCTCATCCCCAGGCTGGTAGCCAGGATCAATCAGGAGAGGGCGTCGGTGATCTTGATAGCTCCTGCGTGGCCACGCAGGACTTGGTATGCAGATCTGGTGAATATGTCATCGGCTCCACCTTGGAAGCTACCTTTGAGACGAGACCTTCTTCTTCAGGGTCCGTTCGAACATCCGAATCTGGTTTCACTCCAGCTGACTGCTTGGAGATTGAACGCTTGATCTTATCGAAGCGAGGGTTCTCAGATTCTGTTATTGATACTCTTGTTCAGGCCAGAAAGCCTGTAACTAGAAAGATTTACCACAAAATTTGGAAAAAATATATCTGTTGGTGTGAATCTAAAGGATTCCCTTGGGACAAGGTTAAGATTCCTAAGATTCTATCCTTCCTTCAAGAAGGACTGGAAAAAGGATTATCTGCTAGTTCCCTGAAGGGACAGATTTCTGCCTTGTCTGTGTTACTTCACAAAAAGCTGGCAGCTGTGCCAGATGTTCAAGCCTTTGTTCAGGCTCTGGTTAGAATTAAGCCTGTTTACAAACCTTTGACTCCTCCTTGGAGTCTCAATTTAGTTCTTTCAGTTCTTCAGGGGGTTCCGTTTGAACCCTTACATTCCGTTGATATTAAGTTATTATCTTGGAAAGTTTTGTTTTTAGTTGCAATTTCTTCTGCTAGAAGAGTTTCAGAATTATCTGCTCTGCAGTGTTCTCCTCCTTATCTGGTGTTCCATGCAGATAAGGTGGTTTTACGTACTAAACCTGGTTTTCTTCCAAAAGTTGTTTCTAACAAAAACATTAACCAGGAGATTATCGTACCTTCTCTGTGTCCGAAACCAGTTTCAAAGAAGGAACGTTTGTTGCACAATTTGGATGTTGTTCGCGCTCTAAAATTCTATTTAGATGCTACAAAGGATTTTAGACAAACATCTTCCTTGTTTGTTGTTTATTCCGGTAAAAGGAGAGGTCAAAAAGCAACTTCTACCTCTCTCTCTTTTTGGATTAAAAGCATCATCAGATTGGCTTACGAGACTGCCGGACGGCAGCCTCCCGAAAGAATCACGGCTCATTCCACTAGGGCTGTGGCTTCCACATGGGCCTTCAAGAACGAGGCTTCTGTTGATCAGATATGTAGGGCAGCGACTTGGTCTTCACTGCACACTTTTACCAAATTTTACAAGTTTGATACTTTTGCTTCTTCTGAGGCTATTTTCTCCAACATAGGTGTGTCCGGTCCACGGCGTCATCCTTACTTGTGGGATATTCTCTTCCCCAACAGGAAATGGCAAAGAGCCCAGCAAAGCTGGTCACATGATCCCTCCTAGGCTCCGCCTACCCCAGTCATTCTCTTTGCCGTTGTACAGGCAACATCTCCACGGAGATGGCTTAGAGTTTTTTAGTGTTTAACTGTAGTTTTTATTATTCAATCAAGAGTTTGTTATTTTGAAATAGTGCTGGTATGTACTATTTACTCAGAAACAGAAAAGAGATGAAGATTTCTGTTTGTATGAGGAAAATGATTTTAGCAACCGTCACTAAAATCCATGGCTGTTCCACACAGGACTGTTGAGAGCAATTAACTTCAGTTGGGGGAACAGTGAGCAGTCTCTTGCTGCTTGAGGTATGACACATTCTAACAAGACGATGTAATGCTGGAAGCTGTCATTTTCCCTCTGGGATCCGGTAAGCCATGTTTATTACGATTGTAAATAAGGGCTTCAAAAGGGCTTATTAAGACTGTAGACTTTTTTGGGGCTAAATCGATTGATTATTAACACATATTTAGCCTTGAGGAATCATTTTATCTGGGTATTTTGATATAATAATATCGGCAGGCACTGTTTTAGACACCTTATTCTTTAGGGGCTTTCCCAAAGCATAGGCAGAGCCTCATTTTCGCGCCGGTGTTGCGCACTTGTTTTTGAGAGGCATGGCATGCAGTCGCATGTGAGAGGAGCTCTGATACTTAGAAAAGACTTTCTGAAGGCGTCATTTGGTATCGTATTCCCCTTGGGGCTTGGTTGGGTCTCAGCGAAGCAGATACCAGGGACTGTAAAGGGGTTAAAGTTCAAAACGGCTCCGGTTCCGTTATTTTAAGGGTTAAAGCTTCCAAATTTGGTGTGCAATACTTTTAAGGCTTTAAGACACTGTGGTGAAAATTTGGTGAATTTTGAACAATTCCTTCATGTTTTTTCGCATTTTCAGTAATAAAGTGTGTTCAGTTTAAAATTTAAAGTGACAGTAACGGTTTTATTTTAAAACGTTTTTTGTACTTGTTATCAAGTTTATGCCTGTTTAACATGTCTGAACTACCAGATAGACTGTGTTCTGAATGTGGGGAAGCCAGAATTCCTATTCATTTAAATAAATGTGATTTATGTGACAATGACAATGATGCCCAAGATGATTCCTCAAGTGAGGGGAGTAAGCATGGTACTGCATCATTCCCTCCTTCGTCTACACGAGTCTTGCCCACTCAGGAGGCCCCTAGTACATCTAGCGCGCCAATACTCCTTACTATGCAACAATTAACGGCTGTAATGGATAATTCTGTCAAAAACATTTTAGCCAAAATGAACACTTATCAGCGTAAGCGCGACTGCTCTGTTTTAGATACTAAAGAGCATGACGACGCTGATATTAATATTTCTGAAGGGCCCCTAACTCAGTCTGATGGGGCCAGGGAGGTTTTGTCTGAGGGAGAAATTACTGATTCAGGGAACATTTCTCAACAAGCTGAACCTGATGTGATTGCCTTTAAATTTAAGTTGGAACATCTCCGCATTCTGCTTAAGGAGGTATTATCCACTCTGGATGATTGTGACAAGTTGGTCATCCCAGAGAAACTATGTAAAATGGACAAGTTCCTAGAGGTGCCGGGGCTCCCAGAAGCTTTTCCTATACCCAAGCGGGTGGCGGACATTGTTAATAAAGAATGGGAAAGGCCCGGTATTCCTTTCGTCCCTCCCCCCATATTTAAAAAATTGTTTCCTATGGTCGACCCCAGAAAGGACTTATGGCAGACAGTCCCCAAGGTCGAGGGAGCGGTTTCCACTTTAAACAAACGCACCACTATACCCATAGAGGATAGTTGTGCTTTCAAAGATCCTATGGATAAAAAATTAGAAGGTTTGCTTAAAAAGATGTTTGTTCAGCAGGGTTACCTTCTACAACCAATTTCATGCATTGTCCCTGTCGCTACAGCCGCATGTTTCTGGTTCGATGAGCTGATAAAGGCGGTCGACAGTGATTCTCCTCCTTATGAGGAGATTATGGACAGAATCAATGCTCTCAAATTGGCTAATTCTTTCACCCTAGACGCCACCTTGCAATTGGCTAGGTTAGCGGCTAAGAATTCTGGGTTTGCTATTGTGGCGCGCAGAGCGCTTTGAATGAAATCTTGGTCGGCTGATGCGTCTTCCAAGAACAAGCTACTTAACATTCCTTTCAAGGGGAAAACGCTGTTTGGCCCTGACTTGAAAGAGATTATCTCGGATATCACTGGGGGTAAGGGCCACGCCCTTCCTCAGGATCGGCCTTTCAAGGCAAAAAATAAACCTAATTTTCGTCCCTTTCGTAGAAACGGACCAGCCCAAAGTGCTACGTCCTCTAAGCAAGAGGGTAATACTTCTCAAGCCAAGCCAGCTTGGAGACCAATGCAAGGCTGGAACAAGGGAAAGCAGGCCAAGAAACCTGCCACTGCTACCAAGACAGCATGAAATGTTAGCCCCCGATCCGGGACCGGATCTGGTGGGGGGCAGACTCTCTCTCTTCGCTCAGGCTTGGGCAAGAGATGTTCTGGATCCTTGGGCGCTAGAAATAGTCTCCCAAGGTTATCTTCTGGAATTCAAGGGACTTCCCCCAAGGGGGAGGTTCCACAGGTCTCAGTTGTCTTCAGACCACATAAAAAGACAGGCATTCTTACATTGTGTAGAAGACCTGTTAAAAATGGGAGTGATTCATCCCGTTCCATTAAGAGAACAAGGGATGGGGTTCTACTCCAATCTGTTTATAGTTCCCAAAAAAGAGGGAACGTTCAGACCAATCTTAGATCTCAAGATCTTAAACAAGTTTCTCAAGGTTCCATCGTTCAAGATGGAAACCATTCGAACTATTCTTCCTTCCATCCAGGAAGGTCAATTCATGACCACGGTGGATTTAAAGGATGCGTATCTACATATTCCTATCCACAAGGAACATCATCGGTTCCTGAGGTTCGCATTCCTGGACAAACATTACCAGTTTGTGGCGCTTCCTTTCGGATTAGCCACTGCTCCAAGGATTTTCACAAAGGTACTAGGGTCCCTTCTAGCTGTGCTAAGACCAAGGGGCATTGCTGTAGTACCTTACTTGGACGACATTCTGATTCAAGCGTCGTCCCTTCCTCAAGCAAAGGCTCACACGGACATTGTCCTGGCCTTTCTCAGATCTCACGGATGGAAAGTGAACGTGGAAAAGAGTTCTCTATCTCCGTCAACAAGGGTTCCCTTCTTGGGAACAATAATAGACTCCTTAGAAATGAGGATTTTTCTGACAGAGGCCAGAAAAACAAAACTTCTAGACTCTTGTCGGATACTCCATTCCGTTCCTCTTCCTTCCATAGCTCAGTGCATGGAAGTGATCGGGTTGATGGTAGCGGCAATGGACATAGTTCCTTTTGCACGCATTCATCTAAGACCATTACAACTGTGCATGCTCAGTCAGTGGAATGGGGACTATACAGACTTGTCTCCGAAGATACAAGTAAATCAGAGGACCAGAGACTCACTCCGTTGGTGGCTGTCCCTGGACAACCTGTCACGAGGGATGACATTCCGCAGACCAGAGTGGGTCATTGTCACGACCGACGCCAGTCTGATGGGCTGGGGCGCGGTCTGGGGATCCCTGAAAGCTCAGGGTCTTTGGTCTCGGGAAGAATCTCTTCTACCGATAAATATTCTGGAACTGAGAGCGATATTCAATGCTCTCAAGGCTTGGCCTCAGCTAGCGAGGGCCAAGTTCATACGGTTTCAATCAGACAACATGACAACTGTTGCGTACATCAACCATCAGGGGGGAACAAGGAGTTCCCTGGCGATGGAAGAAGTGACCAAAATCATTCTATGGGCGGAGTCTCACTCCTGCCACCTGTCTGCTATCCACATCCCAGGAGTGGAACATTGGGAAGCGGATTTTCTGAGTCGTCAGACATTGCATCCGGGGGAGTGGGAACTCCATCCGGAAATCTTTGCCCAAGTCACTCAGCTGTGGGGCATTCCAGACATGGATCTGATGGCCTCTCGTCAGAACTTCAAAGTTCCTTGCTACGGGTCCAGATCCAGGGATCCCAAGGCGGCTCTAGTGGATGCACTAGTAGCACCTTGGACCTTCAAACTAGCTTATGTGTTCCCGCCGTTTCCTCTCATCCCCAGGCTGGTAGCCAGGATCAATCAGGAGAGGGCGTCGGTGATCTTGATAGCTCCTGCGTGGCCACGCAGGACTTGGTACGCAGATCTGGTGAATATGTCATCGGCTCCTCCTTGGAAGCTACCTTTGAGACGAGACCTTCTTGTTCAGGGTCCGTTCGAACATCCGAATCTGGTTTCACTCCAGCTGACTGCTTGGAGATTGAACGCTTGATCTTATCGAAGCGAGGATTCTCAGATTCTGTTATCGATACTCTTGTTCAGGCCAGAAAGCCTGTAACTAGAAAGATTTACCTCAAAATTTGGAAAAAATATATCTGTTGGTGTGAATCTAAAGGATTCCCTTGGGACAAGGTTAGGATTCCTAGGATTCTATCCTTCCTTCAAGAAGGATTGGAAAAAGGATTATCTGCAAGTTCCCTGAAGGGACAGATTTCTGCCTTGTCTGTGTTACTTCACAAAAAGCTGGCCGCTGTGCCAGATGTTCAAGCCTTTGTTCAGGCTCTGGTTAGAATTAAGCCTATTTACAATCCTTTGACTCCTCCTTGGAGTCTCAATTTAGTTCTTTCAGTTCTTCAGGGGGTTCCGTTTGAACCCTTGCATTCCGTTGATATTAAGTTATTATCTTGGAAAGTTTTGTTTTTAGTTGCAATTTCTTCTGCTAGAAGAGTTTCAGAATTATCTGCTCTGCAGTGTTCTCCTCCTTATCTGGTGTTCCATGCAGATAAGGTGGTTTTACGTACTAAACCTGGTTTTCTTCCAAAAGTTGTTTCTAACAAAAACATTAACCAGGAGATTATCGTACCTTCTCTGTGTCCGAAACCAGTTTCAAAGAAGGAACGTTTGTTGCACAATTTGGATGTTGTTCGCGCTCTAAAATTCTATTTAGATGCTACAAAGGATTTTAGACAAACATCTTCCTTGTTTGTTGTTTATTCAGGTAAAAGGAGAGGTCAAAAAGCAACTTCTACCTCTCTCTCTTTTTGGATTAAAAGCATCATCAGATTGGCTTACGAGACTGCCGGACGGCAGCCTCCCGAGAGAATCACAGCTCATTCCACTAGGGCTGTGGCTTCCACATGGGCCTTCAAGAACGAGGCTTCTGTTGATCAGATATGTAGGGCAGCGACTTGGTCTTCACTGCACACTTTTACCAAATTTTACAAGTTTGATACTTTTGCTTCTTCTGAGGCTATTTTTGGGAGAAAGGTTTTGCAAGCCGTGGTGCCTTCCATTTAGGTGACCTGATTTGCTCCCTCCCTTCATCCGTGTCCTAAAGCTTTGGTATTGGTTCCCACAAGTAAGGATGACGCCGTGGACCGGACACACCTATGTTGGAGAAAACAGAATTTATGTTTACCTGATAAATTACTTTCTCCAACGGTGTGTCCGGTCCACGGCCCGCCCTGGTTTTTTTAATCAGGTCTGATAATTTATTTTCTTTAACTACAGTCACCACGGTACCATATGGTTTCTCCTATGCAAATATTCCTCCTTAACGTCGGTCGAATGACTGGGGTAGGCGGAGCCTAGGAGGGATCATGTGACCAGCTTTGCTGGGCTCTTTGCCATTTCCTGTTGGGGAAGAGAATATCCCACAAGTAAGGATGACGCCGTGGACCGGACACACCGTTGGAGAAAGTAATTTATCAGGTAAACATAAATTCTGTTTTTGGGAGAAAGGTTTTGCAAGCCGTGGTGCCTTCCATTTAGGTGACCTGATTTGCTCCCTCCCTTCATCCGTGTCCTAAAGCTTTGGTATTGGTTCCCACAAGTAAGGATGACGCCGTGGACCGGACACACCTATGTTGGAGAAAACAGAATTTATGTTTACCTGATAAATTACTTTCTCCAACGGTGTGTCCGGTCCACGGCCCGCCCTGGTTTTTTTAATCAGGTCTGATAATTTATTTTCTTTAACTACAGTCACCACGGTACCATATGGTTTCTCCTATGCAAATATTCCTCCTTAACGTCGGTCGAATGACTGGGGTAGGCGGAGCCTAGGAGGGATCATGTGACCAGCTTTGCTGGGCTCTTTGCCATTTCCTGTTGGGGAAGAGAATATCCCACAAGTAAGGATGACGCCGTGGACCGGACACACCGTTGGAGAAAGTAATTTATCAGGTAAACATAAATTCTGTTTTTTATTATTCAATCAAGAGTTTGTTATTTTAAAATAGTGCTGGTATGTACTATTTACTCTGAAACAGAAAAGAGATGAAGATTTCTGTTTGTATGAGGAAAATGATTTTAGCAACCGTTACTAAAATCCATGGCTGTTCCACACAGGACTGTTGAGAGGAATTAACTTCAGTTGGGGGAACAGTGAGCAGTCTTTTGCTGCTTGAGGTATGACACATTCTAACAAGACGATGTAATGCTGGAAGCTGTCATTTTCCCTATGGGATCCGGTAAGCCATTTTTATTCAGACAGTAAATAAGGGCTTCACAAGGGTTTATTAAGACTGTAGACATTTTCTGGGCTAAATCGATCATATTTACACATATTTAGCCTTGAGGAATCATTTAATCTGGGTATTTTTTGTAAAATCATATCGGCAGGCACTGTTTTAGACACTTTATTCTATAGGGGCTTTCCCTAATCATAGTCAGAGCCTCATTTTCGCGCCGGTATGGCGCACTTGTTTTTGAGAACAGCATGGCATGCAGCTGCATGTGTGTGGAGCTCTGATACATAGAAAAGTCTTTCTGAAGGCATCATTTGGTATCGTATTCCCCTTTGGGCTTGGTTGGGTCTCAGCAAAGCAGATTCCAGGGACTGTAAAGGGGTTAAATATAAAAACGGCTCCGGTTCCGTTATTTTAAGGGTTAAAGCTTCCAAATTTGGTGTGCAATACTTTTAAGGCTTTAAGACACTGTGGTGAAATTTTGGTGAATTTTGAACAATTCCTTCATACTTTTTCGCAATTGCAGTAATAAAGTGTGTTCAGTTTAAAATTTAAAGTGACAGTAACGGTTTTATTTTAAAACGTTTTTTGTGCTTTGTTATCAAGTTTATGCCTGTTTAACATGTCTGAACTACCAGATAGATTGTGTTCTGACTGTGGGGAAGCCAAGGTTCCTTCTCATTTAAATAGATGTGATTTATGTCATAAAAAATTTAGTAAAAATGATGCCCAAGATGATTCCTCAAGTGAGGGGAGTAAGCATGGTACTGCATCATCCCCTCCTTCGTCTACACCAGTCTTGCCCATACAGGAGGCCCCTAGTACATCTAGCGCGCCAATACTCCTTACTATGCAACAATTAACGGCTGTAATGGATAATTCTATCAAAACATTTTAGCCAATATGCCCACTTATCAGCGAACGCGCGACTGCTCTGTTTTAGAATATACTGAAGAGCATGAGGACGCTGATGATATTGTTTCTGAAGGGCTCCTACACCAGTCTGAGGGGGCCAGGGAGGTTTTGTCTGAGGGAGAAATTTCAGATTCAGGAAAAATTTCTCAACAAGCTGAACCTGATGTGATTACTTTTAAATTTAAGTTGGAACATCTCTGCGCTCTGCTTAAGGAGGTGTTATCCAATTTGGATGATTGTGATTATCTGGTCATTCCAGAAACACTATGTAAAATGGACAAGTTCCTAGAGGCCCCGGGGCCCCCCGAAGCTTTTCCTATATCCAAGCGGGTGGCGTACATTGTTAATAAAGAATGGGACAGGCCCGGTATACCTTTCGTACCTCCCCCCATATTTAAAAAATTGTTTCCTATAGTCGACCCCAGAAAGGACTTATGGCAGACAGTCCCCAAGGTCGAGGGGGCGGTTTCTACTCTAAACAAGCGCGCCACTATACCCATAGAAGATAGTTGTGCTTTCCAAGATCCTATGGATAAAAAATTAGAAGGTTTGCTAAAAAAGATGTTTGTTCAGCAAGGTTACCTTCTACAACCAATTGCATGCATTGTCCCTGTCACTACAGCCGCGTGTTTCTGGTTCGATGAGCTAGAAAAGGCGATTATTAGTAATTCTTCTTCTTATGAGGAGATTATGGACAGAATTCGTGCTCTTAAATTGGCTAATTCTTTCACCCTAGACGCCACCTTGCAATTGGCTAGATTAGCGGCGAAAAATTCTGGGTTTGCTATTGTGGCGCGCAGAGCGCTTTGGTTAAAATCTTGGTCAGCGGATGCGTCTTCCAAGAACAAATTGCTTGACATTCCTTTCATGGGGAAAACACTGTTTGGCCCTGACTTGAAAGAGATTATCTCTGATATCACTGGGGGCAAGGGCCACGCCCTTCCTCAGGATAGGTCTTTCAAGGCCAAAAATAAACCTAATTTTCGTCCCTTTCGCAGAAACGGACCAGCCCCAAGTGCTACGTCCTCTAAGCAGGAGGGTAATACTTCTCAAGCCAATCCAGCCTGGAGACCTATGCAAAGCTGGAACAAAGGAAAGCAGGCCAAGAAACCTGCCACTGCTCCCAAGACAGCATGAGATGCGGGCCCCCGATCCGGGACCGGATTTGGTGGGGGGCAGACTCTCTCTCTTCACTCAGGCTTGGGCAAGAGATGTTCTGGATCCTTGGGCGCTAGAAATAGCCTCTCAAGGTTATCTTCTGGAAGTGATTCATCCTGTTCCATTAAGAGAACGAGGGATGGGGTTCTACTCCAATCTGTTCGTAGTTCCCAAAAAAGAGGGAACGTTCAGACCAATCTTAGATCTCAAGATCCTAAACAAGTTTCTCAAGGTTCCATCGTCCAAAATGGAAACCATTCGAACAATCCTTCCATCCAGGAAGGTCAATTCTTGACCACGGTGGATTTAAAGGATGCGTATCTACATATTCCTGTCCACAAGGAACATCATCGGTTCCTAAGGTTCGCATTCCTGGACAAGCATTACCAGTCCGTGGCGCTTCCTTTCGGATTAGCCACTGCTCCAAGGATTTTCTCAAAGGTACTAGGGTCCCTTCTGGCGGTGCTAAGACCAAGGGGCATAGCTGTAGTACCTTACTTGGACGACATTCTGATTCAAGCGTCGTCCCTTCCTCAAGCAAAGGCTCACACGGACATAGTCCTGGCCTTTCTCAGATCTCACGGATGGAAAGTGAACGTGGAAAAGAGTTCTCTATCTCCGTCGACAAGAGTTCCCTTCTTGGGAACAATAATAGACTCCTTAGAAATGAGGATTTTTCTGACAGAGACCAGAAAAACAAAACTTCTAAACTCTTGTCGGATACTTCATTCCGTTCCTCTTCCTTCCATAGCGCAGTGCATGGAAGTGATAGGTTTGATGGTAGCGGCAATGGACATAGTTCCTTTTGCGCGCATTCATCTAAGACCATTACAACTGTGTATGCTCAGTCAGTGGAATGGGGACTATACAGACTTGTCTCCGAAGATACAAGTAAATCAGAGGACCAGAGGCTCACTCCGTTGGTGGCTGTCCCTGGACAACCTGTCACAAGGGGTGACCTCCCGCAGACCAGAGTGGGTCATTGTCACGACCGACGCCAGTCTGATGGGCTGGGGCGCGGTCTGGGGATCCCTGAAAGCTCAGGGTCTTTGGTCTCGGGAAGAATCTCTTCTACCGATAAATATTCTGGAACTGAGAGCGATATTCAATGCTCTCAAGGCTTGGCCTCAGCTAGCGAGGGCCAAGTTCATACGGTTTCAATCAGACAACATGACGACTGTTGCGTACATCAACCATCAGGGGGGAACAAGGAGTTTCCTGGCGATGGAAGAAGTGACCAGAATCATTCAATGGGCGGAGACTCGCTCCTGCCACCTGTCTGCAATCCACATCCCAGGAGTGGAAAATTGGGAAGCGGATTTTCTGAGTCGTCAGACATTGCATCCGGGGGAGTGGGAACTCCATCCGGAATTCTTTGCCCAAATCACTCAACTGTGGGGCATTCCAGACATGGATCTGATGGCCTCTCGTCAGAACTTCAAGGTTCCTTGCTACGGGTCCAGATCCAGGGATCCCAAGGCGACTCTAGTAGATGCACTAGTAGCACCTTGGACCTTCAAACTAGCCTATGTATTCCCGCCGTTTCCTCTCATCCCCAGGCTGGTAGCCAGGATCAATCAGGAGAGGGCGTCGGTGATCTTGATAGCTCCTGCGTGGCCACGCAGGACTTGGTATGCAGATCTGGTGAATATGTCATCGGCTCCACCATGGAAGCTACCTTTGAGACGAGACCTTCTTGTTCAAGGTCCGTTCGAACATCCGAATCTGGTCCCACTCCAGCTGACTGCTTGGAGATTGAACGCTTGATCTTATCAAAGCGAGGGTTCTCAGATTCTGTTATTGATACTCTTGTTCAGGCCAGAAAGCCTGTAACTAGAAAAATTTACCACAAAATTTGGAAAAAATATATCGGTTGGTGTGAATCTAAAGGATTCCTAAGAGTCTATCCTTCCTTCGAGAAGGATTGGAAAAAGGATTATCTGCAAGTTCCTTGATGGGACAGATTTCTGCCTTGTCTGTGTTACTTCACAAAAAGCTGGCAGCTGTGCCAGATGTTCAAGCCTTTGTTCAGGCTCTGGTTAGAATCAAGCCTGTTTACAAACCTTTGACTCCTCCTTGGAGTCTCAACTTAGTTCTTTCAGTTCTTCAGGGGGTTCCGTTTGAACCCTTACATTCCGTTGATATTAAGTTATTATCTTGGAAAGTTTTGTTTTTGGTTGCAATTTCTTCTGCTAGAAGAGTTTCAGAATTATCTGCTCTGCAGTGTTCTCCTCCTTATCTGGTGTTCCATGCAGATAAGGTGGTTTTACGTACTAACCTGGTTTTCTTCCAAAAGTTGTTTCTAACAAAAACATTAACCAGGAGATAGTCGTGCCTTCTCTGTGTCCGAAACCAGTTTCGAAGAAGGAACGTTTGTTGCACAATTTGGATGTTGTTCGCGCTCTAAAATTCTATTTAGATGCTACAAAGGATTTTAGACAAACATCTTCCTTGTTTGTTGTTTATTCTGGTAAAAGGAGAGGTCAAAAAGCAACTTCTACCTCTCTCTCTTTTTGGATTAAAAGCATCATCAGATTGGCTTACGAGACTGCCGGACGGCAGCCTCCTGAAAGGATCACAGCTCCTTCCACTAGGGCTGTGGCTTCCACATGGGCCTTCAAGAACGAGGCTTCTGTTGATCAGATATGTAGGGCAGCGACTTGGTCTTCACTGCACACTTTTACCAAATTTTACAAGTTTGATACTTTTGCTTCTTCTTTTTGGGAGAAAGGTTTTGCAAGCCGTGGTGCCTTCCATTTAGGTGACCTGATTTGCTCCCTCCCTTCATCCGTGTCCTAAAGCTTTGGTATTGGTTCCCACAAGTAAGGATGACGCCGTGGACCGGACACACCTATGTTGGAGAAAACAGAATTTATGTTTACCTGATAAATTACTTTCTCCAACGGTGTGTCCGGTCCACGGCCCGCCCTGGTTTTTTAATCAGGTCTGATAATTTATTTTCTTTAACTACAGTCACCACGGTATCATATGGTTTCTCCTATGCAAATATTCCTCCTTAACGTCGGTCGAATGACTGGGGTAGGCGGAGCCTAGGAGGGATCATGTGACCAGCTTTGCTGGGCTCTTTGCCATTTCCTGTTGGGGAAGAGAATATCCCACAAGTAAGGATGACGCCGTGGACCGGACACACCGTTGGAGAAAGTAATTTATCAGGTAAACATAAATTCTGTTTTTGGAATAGACTGCCATTAGCAAAATTGCATCTTGTGAAAGGTATTGCTGTTTTTCAGCAGAATATGCACATATGTACATTTAATGTTGACATTTCTATCCCTTTAAAAGGCTAAAATATTCTCTTGTACAACGTGAGAGCACAATATTCACTTTACTTTCTCTGGGTTTCCTAGTTTATGAGCTATTGCTTACAAAATCCAGACTTACATTATACAATGGTAGCACTCAATAATAGTTAGCCTTCTGAGAGATACTGATGTATATGCTGGGAAACAGTGACAGGATAGACATTAGATAAAAGAGAATGTTCATATATAGTGTAATTTATTCTCAATCTTGATCAAGCTAACAATTAGGGGGGTACTCTGAGCACCTTACAAACTTGGTGTCTATGCTAACATCTATTGAGAGATGCATGAATGGGAAAGAGGTGAAAGAAAAAAGTAATTAACTGACCCATCTCTTACATATCCAGACCTTCAGGGTCCAGCTGTCAAATTATCTCTACTCAAAATCTTTTCATCCACAAAGAAGAAATAGGTTTTTCTTTATGGACAGGCCCCTATAATTTTATCATTAGGATTAGACCTCTGCTGTCGCAGCCTACACCTCTAAGTAGTTTGTAGGGCATTTTTAGAGATATGTTGGGTTTCAAAATGTGTTGTAATCAGCACCAGTCTCTATAGCATTACATTTAATCTTAGAAAGAGTAGACGATATAGAGCCGTCACTAACCCTGTCTCTTTCACTGGTCTCCACAAACAGGAACAGGATTAGACTAAATAATAAAATAATAAACAGTGTTATACTCTTGTGGTAGCAAATTAAAATCTAAAGTATTCAGCTTCTACATATGACAAAGCATGTATTACTGTATAGGGCAGGCTGGCTATAAGTAGCAGAAAATTTTAAAAATAAAAAAAACACATACATGAGGTAATATAGAAGCTAAGTTAAGACCTCCCTACAAACTTTGCCTTTTTATATAGTTGTTTGTTATGTTTGACTAACTAGATTTTCCTGGATATCTCACTAACTTGAGAGCTATAACTAATTCAAGTGAGGTTCTTCCAGTGAATTGGGATGGCTTTAAAAAGGAAGCCAAAAATCACTTGAGGTACTATACAATATTTTCACATTTTTTTTTTATTTTTTTTTTTATTTTTTTTTTAAATTGAATGCTCTATCTGAATAATGAAAGTTTTTTTGTGGTTTTTTTTTGGTTTCAAAGAGCTTTATTAAAATAGAAAAATGAGAAGAATACAAACATAGTAAAATGATGCATTATAAGGTAGGCAGTAAACAACAAAGACATGTTTTATCTGCATCTTACAGTTGTAAAGAAAGAAGTTTCCAGATGGAGCTTGGCCTGAGCCGAGCTTACAGGAATATAAAGCTTGGGGTGTGGTGGGGTAAGGAGGTGTATAGAATGTCCAAAAGTCCAGCCTCCGCCTCCCCACTTCCAACTGGGGTATAATGAAACCAGGTGAACAATAATAAAACATAATCAGGTAATAACAATGTAAGATGTAGCAGCATCATATGTGTTACAGATAATGTTGGCAATATAGTGAGTGCGTGGCCCCCGGGGGGGGAGGTGAGGGGGGAGGGGCGAGGTCTGTGTCGTCGCTGTGGTCTATCCTGTCAGAGCATCTGTACTAGAAGTCCACATTGTCAGCATTTGGTCACGTATATCTAGTGTGTCATGCGTGAGGTGGTGGTATCTTTCCAAATTAAGGTGTGTGGAGACCTCCTTTCTCCATTCCGCTACAGTCGGGACTGTCCTGGATTTCCAGTACCTAGGTACTAACAATTTGGCACTGTTCAGCATGATCATCAATAGAGCTTTAGAGATCTTATTCTCTAGTTTGGGAAGGGACATATAGAGTAGAATTTTGGGGTCATTGGGTAAGGTGTGGCCTATTATGTCTTTTATATGGGTAAGTATCCCTGTGCAGTATGAGTCTAGTTCGGGACATCCCCACCAGATATGGGACAAGGAGCCCTCGCCTCCGCATTCCCTCCAACACTTCCTTGAAGCAGTCTTATATATGGATTGCAGTCTGTTTGGCGTGAGGTACCACCGGGATAGGAGTTTATAGTTAGACTCTTGTACCCTAGCTGATATTGAGGAGCGCTTCGTGTGATCGAAAGCTCTCTGCCATTCCTGATGAGAAATATCTGATTGTAATTCCTTCCCCCACGCCTTGGTGTATGAGGGGAGTGTTTGAGTGTCATCTATTAGGAGAAGCTTGTACATTTTGGATATTACATGACTAATGGGCGAGTCTTGCATGCATAGAGATTCAAAAGGAGTCAGTTGTCTCCCCAGTTGATGTTTATGTTGGTGTGTGGAGAGAAAATGCCCGAGCTGGTTGTGTGAGAACCAAGTCAGTGAGATGTGCGGTGTATCCTCCCTGATCCTGTCTAGGTCTTTGAGTTTGTGGCCGTTGGCTATCATGTACCACACCCGATCTGTCATATGGTCATGTTCATTGGTTCTTTTGTCTTTAAGATCCCAGGGCCGCGAGGGAATTTTTATAAATAGGAAGGAGCGGGGACACTCTTGTAGATATGTTTGTGGAAGTGTTAAGTAACCTGTCCTATGCGGAGAAGAAGTCAGAAAGTAGAGGGAAAGACGTCGTGGCCTTTGGTCTATGTTTTGGTTCTAGCCATGCGAGGGGGCCTACATTGTCTGTATTTAAGATATCTCGGTCTAGTTTAATCCAATCTTTGTGTGTATCATTATGGCACCAATCTAATAGTCTATGTAGAGCTATTGCTTGTTTATACACTGAGATATTTGGAACGCCCAGCCCTCCCCTGTCTCTTGGTAGATGAATGGACCTCCCAGCCACCCTCGGCCTGATACCTTTCCAGATGTATTGTTCTATAAGGGTTTGGATTCTCTCCAGGTATCCTGAATATTTTCACATTTTAATTATGATTGATTGGAAAGGACGTCATGAAAGAAATAAGCTTTGACACTAAGGTCACTTTATGAGGATAAATGTGTCCTGAAAGCTTTCAGCAGTTTTCCTTCCTAGTTAGCAAGTAGGTACATTTTAATTTTTATTTATTTTTTGCAAAAGGATTTATGCTAATCCACTAGATAACATGGTATTATCTGTTTCTTTCCTAAGATATGGTGAGTCCATGGAATCATCAATTACTAGTGGAAATATCACTCCTGGCCAGCAGGAGGAGGCAAAGAGCACCACAGCAAAGCTGCTATATATATATGTCACTTCCCATACCCATAACCTCCAGTCATTCTCTGTGCCTGCAGTGCAAGGAGGAGGGGAAGTTTTGGTGTCTGAGCTACAATCAAGATTTTTTTTATTTTAAATCAGAGTAGGTTTGCTCTGATCTTTCTTACGGGTCTAGCCTTAGCCCATGTCAGTCTCTTCAGTAGGGCAATGGTGGCTTTTAAGCAATTGGGAACTTGTGGGGTACAATCCTCACTGTGTTTTCTCAAAACATTTTGCTGCCCTATTTAAATAGCCTGAGTAAGTTTATTCAGTCTTTCTGTATTTCCACAGGTCCATGTGAGGGATGGCATCTTAAACCAGGTGAGCTGTCCTGCTGCCGGACAGATAAATAATAAGGTAGGTGCCAGGTTTTTTCTTTTTAAAGACACGATGAGTCCACGGATTTCATCCTTACTTGTGGGATATTCACCTCCTGGTCAGCAGGAGGAGGCAAAGAGCACCACAGCAGAGCTGCTATATATAGCTCCTCCCTTCCCTCCCACTCCAGTCATTCTCTTTGCCTGCGTTAGTGATAGGAAGAGGTAAAGTGAGGTGTTAGATTAGATTCTTCAATCAAGAGTTTATTATTTTTAAAGTAGTGCCAGAGTGTGCTACTTTGTTCTAGGGTGTAGCCTAGTCCATATCAGTCTCTGTAGTAGAGCTTTTGGCAGCTTTAAAGCAATAGGAACTGATGGGACATAATTCTCACTGCGCCTCCTATACATTTATGCTGCCCTAATCCGGATAGCCTAAGCACATTTAACTCAGGCTTATTTTATTTCACAGGGCTATGGGAGGGAGAGGATCTCTTACACCTGCTGGACTGCCCTGCTGTCGCACAGCATTCAAGGTAAGTGCTAACTTTATTATTTCTGGGGACATCATTCTCTCAGAAGAAAGTGAGCACTACTTTTCTGACAAACACATATCAAGGGCAAAAGATAGATTGGGCTCTTTATTGTGATGGGACTGTGGTCTCTTCTTGAGGGAGAGGTCTATGGCAGCAATTTTATACAGACACTGGGGCTGAATGGAAAACAGTGTTATTTTACTTCCGGCGGTTTTAACATAGAATATGCCGACCAGGAGATGGTTTCGTTTTGGCCACACCCACGATGGGCGGATATTACTGCTGCGCGCCATTTTCTCTGCTCTTATTTTGTGTCTCACTCAGTCCCCATTTTGATTCTGCACTTTTGGCCTTATAGGGCAGGTGCTTAGGGCATAGTCTGGCGGTTCTTAGTGTTGCGCGCCATACTTGTAAAGCTCTGAGGGGTTCTCCCGGCAGTTTTAAAATTGAACTATACTGACCGGGAGATGGCTCAATTTTTTGGCAACGCCCACGATGGGTGGATCTTATTGCTGCGCGCGGCTTCTCTGAAGATACAGCTTGCTTGGTTTGAGTGTTTATTACCATCTGCGCAATCTGCCTTAATAGGTTAAGTGCTTAGCGCATAGGTGGGCTTTACTGGGGAACTGTTAGTTTTTCTCCTGCTACGTCCCGGTTGTTGCTGCACAAGTAAAGGCTAAATGGTCCTGGTGCAGAGTGGCAGTTTAATCTGCAATAAAACAATAATTCTAATACGTTCTGCTGCTATATTATACATCTAACACACAGACACATATATTAGAAGGGTAGATGGGTATTTCAGTTTAGCTGAGGTGTAGTTAACTTCTACATTGTGTACTATAAGATAGTACTATTGTGTAGTCAGTATTGTGGAGACTATCTGTCTTCTCAGCTGGGTCAGGCGAAAGTGTAAAGAGGGTTTATCTGTGTTGGAAACCCTCACATTCTTATCCTGAATTTTCTGTCATTAAATAAAATGAATAAGTTACAATTCTACATTTAAAGAGACAGTACTGGTGGTTATGTGTGGAATATAGACATAACTCTTGTTTATACAATTTAA
Source organism: Bombina bombina (assembly GCF_027579735.1). NCBI lineage: Eukaryota > Metazoa > Chordata > Amphibia > Anura > Bombinatoridae > Bombina > Bombina bombina. Next base: position 621,241,500 of record NC_069500.1, on the reverse strand, counting down.
GTATCTGCCTTATATGTGTCAGATTGATTGAGGAAGGTGTTCAAAAGATTTTATAGCACACATGCAGTACCCTGCGGTTCCTCTCAAACTCCATCTAGAGTTGCTACGCAAAAAAACATTGCTTTTTTTATGTCATGGCGATTTCTTTTAATAAAGTAACGTTTATTTATAAGTGTCTTTCAGAAGATATAAAAAGAAAAAAGTTACCTTTTAAAATTTAAAGAGACGGTAACGTTTTTTATGTGTTACTTTTTGTTGTGGAATTCCAACTGTTGGTTTGTGTAATTCATCATTTGTGACTCAGGATGAATCAAGATGCCCTGCTATGGGTACCTCATTTTTAGGATGGTTACCATTGTGGTACTCCCAATCCTTTTCTATTTCTCATTTTTTGAGAGATCTTTAATTTGATAAAGTTAGTCTTGTCTAAACCTACTCCTTTCTAGGGTGTATGCTGTCTAGGAAGCATAGTAACGCTGATCAAGATATGCTACAAATTCCTAAAAATGTATAGTCCACATGCAGTGCCCTGCGTTTCCTCTTTTACTCCTTTTGGAGTTATTTTGTATTTGGCAGACGGCTGTGTGCATTGCCATCGTTATTAATGCAGTGGCATATTGTTTTTATACGCTATCTGAGGCCCTCAGGACTGAGACTTCTCAGGATGAGATCCAGGATAGGATAAAGGCTCTCTAATTTGCAAAGGCCTTTATTTTCGGATGCTTTACTTCAAGTTATCAAATTGGGAGCTAAGATATCGAGTTTTTCTATCTTGGGCCACAGAGCCTTATGGTTAAAGCCCTGGTCTGCGGATGTGTCTGCTAAGTCTAAGCTTCTAACCATTCCATTCAAGAGAGAGACTTTGTTCGGACCCAATCTGAAGGGAAAGCAGTCCAAAGACAAGTGAAATAAACAAAAAGGATGACAAGACAATTTTCGTTCCTTTCGTAATTTCAGGAGAAACTTTCCCTCTTTCTCCTCTAAGCAGGAATAGTCCACACCTACTCGGAGATCCAACCAGTCTTGGAACAAGGGAAAGCAGTCCAAGAAGCCTGCTAGCGATTCCAAGACAGCATGAAGGGTATTTCCCTGATCCGGGACCGGATCTTGTAGGGGGCAGACTTTCCTTCTTTGTTCAAAGCCTGGGTTCGGAATTTTCAGGATCTCTGGGCAATATAATTCCTCCCATCTGCAAACCAGTCGAAAAGAGAGGCATTCTTACATTGTGTAGAAGATCTCTCTGCTCTGAGAGTGATTGTTCCCGTTCCATTTCTGGAACAGGGACTGGGGTTTTATTCCAATCTATTTGTGGTTCCCAAAAAGGAGGGAACCTTCAGACCAATCCTAGACCTTAAGAACCTAAACAATTTCTCAGGGTACCGTCCTTCTAGATGGAAACTATTCGTTCCATCCTACCATTGATCCAAGAGGGTCAATTTATGACATCAGTGGATTTAAAGGATGCATATTTACATGTTCCTATCCACAGAGATCATCCAGAGTTCCTAAGGTTTGCCTTTCTGGACTAACACTTCCAGTTCGTGGCTATTCCTTTCGGGCTTGCCATGGCACCCAGAATTTTCACAAAAGTTCTGGGGTCTTTGCTGGTGGTTCTACGACCGCGGGGCATTGTGGTGGCGCCTTATCTGGACTATGTTTTGTCATAGCTTAGTGGTGAGCATGCCTGACTTGCAAGTAGATGGTCAAAAGTGTGAATCTACCCTTGGGGGCTGTTTATTTATTTAAAACATTCTTCATAATCCAGGCGCCATCTTGTCAACAAGCAAGGTCTCATTCCGACATTGTACTATCCTTCCTGAGAACTTTCGGGTGGAAGGTAATTCTGGAAAAGAGTTGCTTAATTCCGAAGTCAAGAGTGACCTTATTGGGGACTCTAACCAATTCTTTATCCACGAGGATTTTTCTAAAAGAAGTCAGGAAATCAAAGATTCCTGATACCTGTCGAGTCCTTCAGTCCAATCCTCGGCCGTCAGTGGCTGTCAGCACTAACCATTTCACTGTGCCTTTAAGACAAGTTCTCCTCCCCTCAGGTAAACTATTTAAACACACTTTACCCATAAGACATTGCTTGATTATTAAAAAAGAGTGTTTTGAGACAGCATCTTGTCTCTTTATTATCTTAAGAATAATTAGCCTTGAGCATTCTTATATTGGAGGAACTTATCAAACTCTCTCTCTAAATCTATGCTCACTTTTAAGCCTTTATCCAGATGGTTTAAACCTTAAGCTAACACTTTATTTTCTAAGTTAAAGGGGAGATCATTTTCTCTTTAACTCATCCACCTGTGATCAGCTGCAGCTCTCTTCGTTACCACTTCACAACAGACGCTCAGACTAGTGCTGACGTCACCTCCGACTCTCTGAATTCACTGCGCAGCACGCCGGAGTTGCTCACACGCTGCAGGCATCAGACGCTGTTCTCCTGTCTCCTTAGACTTTGAACTGTTCACCATATCCAAGTAAGACACGCTGTATCTGTATCTAATATCACTTAATCAAGGTATGTGCACCACCGATAATGTATATAAGCATGCTAGGATAACTTTATAAAGGGTAATGCATTACTGAAATCCCTGTGTTTATATATTTGGAATTCGATTGCTTTCTCTGCTCATTTTCTATCAAGAGACTTGTCATGATCATTACTTACATTGAATCTCCTATTCTTAACCTAACATTCTGAGAAAATTGTTCATAACATAATAACCTCAATATAAAATTTATCTTTGTTTATTTCAAATCATATGAGTCAGACACAACTAGAGAGAATCATAGTTGTGTCAATAAAACTTAATCCACCATTAAAACTGAATACACACAGGAACCTTATATCTAAATAATGGTATTAAGGAGATTGTGTATTCATACAATACCTTTTCAGGTAAAATTCAATTGTTTACTGTTTTTATTAAAGAAATCAGACCTGTAACCTCACAGAATAATCAAGCCAAGTAAAAAACATTTTAAAAATTCACACACATTTTTTTTAGGAACAACATGGATCCTATTGAAATGGCTAACCAGATCACCACACTAAATCAAAAGGTGGAAATATTGGCACAAGGACTAACTGAATTGAAAAATGAAAATAGTAGTCTTAAGCAAGTAATAAATGAATTTATAAGCCAAAAAACAAATGAGACACCTGAACCACAGGTTAATCCCCCAACTCCTTTTTCTGGTGATCGCACGAAATTTCGTGAATATAAAAATGCATGTATATTACTTTTCACCTTAAAACCACGAACCTACCGATCTGACAAGATTAAAATATTCACAGCAATCTCCTACCTAACTGGAGAACCCAGAGCATGGGCAGATAGATTCCTAGAATCAGAAGATCCCATTTTAAATTCTCTTGAGAATTTCTTCCAAACTATGGCAATACTATACGACGATATTAATAAACAACAAACTGCAGAAAATAGATTAAGATCCCTTAAACAGGGAAAAAGGCCTGTGGAGGATTACATTTCAGATTTTTAACTATGGGCGACAGACTCAGAGTGGAATTCAGTAAGTCTGAAAAATCAATTTCGCCTAGGTTTGTCAGAACACTTGAAGGATGAACTGTCTAGAGTGGATTTTCCTGAAAGTTTGGATGCTTTAATTAAGTTATGTATAGCTATGGATAGAAGGTACCGAGAAAGGAAGACTGAAAAACATTTCTTTGAAAGCACTCCCAAAAGAAATTTCCAAACTTATCAAGAAAAAACCCAAATAAATCCCATACCAATGGAAATAGGTACCATACGCGGTCCTCTAAGTTTAGAAGAAAAACAAAGAAGGTTAGGCAATCTCTGCCTTTACTGCGGAAATAAAGACCATGATGTTGCCACATGTCCAATTCTTTCCCGTCAAAAGAAGGGTAAGTTATTAAATAATTGTTCATGTGAAAAAACAAAAAATACATCCTACCTGTCACTAAAATTGTCTTTACAGTGGGACAGCCAACAACTACAGAACGAAGCCATTATTGATTCTGGAGCTGAAGGCTTATTTCTTGTTGAATCATTAGTTAAACAAAATAAAATTCCAATACTGCAGAAAACTTCTCCTGTTTTTGTTAGAGTAATTGATGGTTCTCAAATTTTAAAGGGACCTATCACTCACCACACAATTCCCCTATTAACCATCACACCTGATGGGCACAAAGAGTTTCTTACATTTGACATTATTCCTAGTTCAATTCACCCTATAGTACTTGGTATACCCTGGTTACAAAAACATAATCCAACCATAGACTGGACACAAAATAAAATCACTTTCACATCACAATATTGTCAAAAAACATGTTTCCCATATGTCAATATTGCACATATAAGTTCCACATTACCTCAAGAATATCAAGATTTCAATGATGTTTTTAATCTTAAGAATGCTGAAACTCTCCCACCTCACAGGCATTTTGATTGTCCAATAGACACTAAACCAGGGATAGAGATACCATCAGGAAAAATATTTCCCCTTTCACAAAAAGAATTAAAACATCTAAGAGAATATCTAGATGAAAACCTAAGAAAGGGTTTTATAACCCCATCTTCATCACCAGTTGCATCATCCATTTTTTTTGTTACAAACAAAGATGGTACACTTAGACCCATAATTGATTATCGTGCTTTAAACGCAGTTACGATAAAAAACAGATATCCATTACCACTCATCCCGGAAATAATTGAACGACTAACAGGTGCAAACATCTTCACCAAGTTAGATTTAAAAGGTGCATACAATCTAATACGTATGAAATCCGGTGATGAGTGGAAGACAGCATTCAAAACAAGATATGGGTTATTCCAATATAATGTTATGCCTTTTGGTTTGACAAACGCCCCCGCCACATTCCAGTTCTTTATAAATGAGATCTTTAAAGAACTTATGGATGTGTGCGTAATTGTTTATCTAGATGATATCCTCATATATTCTAAAACTATAGAGGACCACAGAAAACATGTAAGATGGGTTCTCTCTACACTTCGCGAACATCAATTGTACGCCAAAATGGAAAAATGTCAGTTCCATAAAGACACTATTAAATTTTTGGGATATATAATTTCTCCCAATGGCATACAAATGGACCAAGAAAAGGTAACAGCCATAATCAATTGGCAAACTCCTACAAACCTGAAATCTTTACAAAGATTTTTAGGTTTCTCAAACTTCTATAGGAAGTTTATTAATAATTATTCTACCATTGTACAGCCTTTAACAAGATTGACAGGAAAACAAAGATTTGTTTGGGATTCCAATGCTGAATGTGCTTTTCACAATTTGAAACAACAATTCACTACAGCACCAATTTTGAGACTCCCAGATCCAGATTTGCCTTACACCTTGGAGGTGGATGCCTCAAATGTTGGTATTGGTGCAATATTAATGCAACCAGATAAAAATGACAATCAACTATATCCTATCGCTTATTACTCTCGACGTTTAACTACTGCAGAAACTAATTATTCAATAGGCGATAAGGAATTATTAGCCATGAAATCCGCAATGGAACATTGGCGTCATCTCTTGGAGGGGACTGTAATTCCTTTTCAAGTTTTTACAGATCATAAAAATCTTCAATATTTGAAGAAAAATAAAACCTTATCATCGAGACAGGTGAGATGGGCCCTTTTCTTGGACAGGTTTAATTTTCTACTAACATATATTCCAGGAACAAAAAATGAAAAAGCAGATGCTTTATCACGATCTTTTGAGACTCCTGAAGAGTCCCAAACTAATACATATATAATTCCACTAACTAAAATCATTGCAGCAACAGTACTAGAGACATCTGACATTTATCAAGCACAAAACGTGGATAATCAAATTCCACCTATTTGTACTCCAGACACTGAATCTGGATTATATATGAAAGATGGGTTGATTTATGTTCCACCAACTTTAAGGAACCAGATTATCCACCAACACCATGATTCCCCTTTAGCCGGACATCCAGGCATTGAAAAAACCACTGAACTAATAAGTAGGGAATACTGGTGGCCTCAGATGAAAACTTCCATTCATTCCTATGTGTTAAATTGTGACATTTGTGCTAAGAAAAAGAAAGAACATCATAAGCCCTATGGTCTCTTGACACCATTACCAATACCTATGAAACCTTGGGATATGATTGGAATTGACTTTATTGTAGATTTACCAATTTCAAATGGTCATAATACCATAATGGTTGTAGTGGACCATTTAACCAAGATGGCCCATTTCATCCCATTAAAAAGAATACCAACTGCTTCAACCACTGCTAAATATTTCCATAGTCATGTGGTTAGATTACATGGTTTACCTGCTTCAATTGTAACTGATCGAGGAAGTCCGTTTACTTCCAAATTTTGGAGATATTTATGTAAAGCTTTACAAATTACACTCAGACTTACAACAGCCTTCCATCCCCAATCAAATGGTCAAACAGAACGTTTGAATCAGACACTTGAACAGTATTTGAGATGTTTTATTTCATCTCAACAGGATGACTGGTTAGAATGGTTGCCTAGTGCGGAATTTGCCTATAATAATTCAAACAATACTTCAACAAAAGTCTCTCCCTTTTATGCAACTTATGGTTTCCATCCTCGTACATATCCTAATACTATAACTTCTTCTCATTCTCCATCTGTGTCCAATTACACTGACTCTTTGAAAGAAGTTATGGACACACTACAAGATCATTTGGCCTCTGCCAAAGAAGCCCAGAAGAAATACTATGACAGAAAGAGGATACCATCTCCGGTATATAAACCTCGAGATATGGTATGGTTATCAACTAAAAATATCAGGTTACCTGTACCCAGCAAAAAACTTGCTGATCAATATATAGGACCATTCCCTATACTCAGGGTAATAAATGACAATGCAGTGACTCTGAAATTACCGGCCACAATGAGAATACATCCCTCGTTCCATGTGTCCTTGGTGAAACCCTATCTGGGAACAACACCTCCGTCCGCTGATGTTTCCATTCTCCCTATACCTGATCCACTGGATTATGAAGTAGATGGGATTTTGGATTCAAGGTATCGTAGAAGAACCCTTGAATACTTGGTACATTGGAAAGATTATGGGGATGATGAAAATTCCTGGGTTCCTCTCCGTGATTTAAATGCACCTGATTTGCTGAAAGACTTTCATGTTCGCTTTCCCTTTAAACCGGGTCCTCGGACTGCTGGGAGGCCCTCTTGAATGGGGGGATCTGTCAGCACTAACCATTTCACTGTGCCTTTAAGACAATTTCTCCTCCCCTCAGGTAAACTATTTAAACACACTTTACCCATAAGACATTGCTTGATTATTAAAGAGTGTTTTGAGACAGCATCTTGTCTCTTTATTATCTTAAGAATAATTAGCCTTGAGCATTCTTATATTGGAGGAACTTATCAAACTCTCTCTCTAAATCTATGCTCACTTTTAAGCCTTTATCCAGATGGTTTAAACCTTAAGCTAACACTTTATTTTCTAAGTTAAAGGGGAGATCATTTTCTCTTTAACTCATCCACCTGTGATCAGCTGCAGCTCTCTTCGTTACCACTTCACAACAGACGCTCAGACTAGTGCTGACGTCACCTCCGACTCTCTGAATTCACTGCGCAGCACGCCGGAGTTGCTCACACGCTGCAGGCATCAGACGCTGTTCTCCTGTCTCCTTAGACTTTGAACTGTTCACCATATCCAAGTAAGACACGCTGTATCTGTATCTAATATCACTTAATCAAGGTATGTGCACCACCGATAATGTATATAAGCATGCTAGGATAACTTTATAAAGGGTAATGCATTACTGAAATCCCTGTGTTTATATATTTGGAATTCGATTGCTTTCTCTGCTCATTTTCTATCAAGAGACTTGTCATGATCATTACTTACATTGAATCTCCTATTCTTAACCTAACATTCTGAGAAAATTGTTCATAACATAATAACCTCAATATAAAATTTATCTTTGTTTATTTCAAATCATATGAGTCAGACACAACTAGAGAGAATCATAGTTGTGTCAATAAAACTTAATCCACCATTAAAACTGAATACACACAGGAACCTTATATCTAAATAATGGTATTAAGGAGATTGTGTATTCATACAATACCTTTTCAGGTAAAATTCAATTGTTTACTGTTTTTATTAAACAAATCAGACCTGTAACCTCACAGTGGCAAAGTGTATGGAGGTAATCGGACTGATGGTGGCGACAATGGACATTATTCCGTTTGCTCGGTTTCACCTCAGTCCTCTGCAGTTTAACATGCTCAAGCAGTGTAATGGAGATTATGCAGACTTGTCTCATTGAATAACCCTGGAAAAGGAGACAAGGGATTCACTTCAATTGTGGTTATCTCTGGATCATCTATCCCAGGGAACATGCTTTCGCAGACCATCCTGGGTGATTGTGACTACAGATGCCAGCCTTCTAGGTTGGAGAGCTGTCAGGGGTTCCCTTAAGGCTCAGGGAGTGTGGACTCAGACGGAGTCTGTTCTTCCTATAAACATTCTGGAACTGAGAGCAATTTTCAATGCTTTTCTGGCTTGGCCTCAGTTAGCTTCGGCCCAGTTCATCAGCTTCCAGATGGACAACATAACGACAGTGGCTTACATCAATCGTAAAGGAGGAACGAGGAGTTCCTTACCGATGACCGAGGTAGCCAAGATAATCCGGTGGGCGGAGGCCCATTCTCGTCATCTGTCAGCGATCCATATCCCAGGGGTGAACAACTGGGAAGCAGATTTTCTGAGCAGGCAGACATTTCATCCGGGAGAGTGGGAACTCCATCCGGAAGTGTTCTCCAGCCTTATTCTCAAAGGGGGTCGGCCAGAGTTGGATCTCATTGGCATCTCGTCAGAATGCCAATCTTCTGAGATACGGGTCGAGGTCCAGGGATTCCCAGGCAGAACTGATAGGTGCTCTGGCGGTACCTTGGTTCTTCAATCTTGCATACCTATTTTCTCTGTTTGCGCTTCTTCCTCGAGTCATTGGCTTAATCAAACAGGAGAGGGCATCAGTGATCATCATTGCTCCTGCATGGCCTCGCAGGATGTGGTATTCAGATCTGGTGGACATGTCATCCCTTGCACCTTGGAGAATTCCGTTGAGGAGGGACCTTCTCATTTAAGGGGCCTTCCTTCACCCAAATTTAGTTTATCTGAAACTGACTGCTTGGAGATTGAACGCTTAATTCTATCCAAGCGGGGGTTTTCTGATTCATTCATAGAGACCATGATCCAGGCTTGTAGACCTGTGACTGGAAAGATTTGCCATAAGATATAGCGTAAATATCTTTACTGCTCATGGAGTAGAGTTAGGATTCCCAGAATTTTGTTTTTTCTCCAAGGATTGGAGAAAGGTTTTATCGGCAAGTTCCCTAAAGGGTCAGATTTCTGCCTTTTCTATTGTGTTACACAAACGTCTGGCGGATGTTCCAGACGTTCATTCCTTTTGTCAGGCTTTGATTAGAATCAGGCCTGTGTTTAGACTAATTACTCATCCATGAAGTCTGAATTTAGTTCTTAAAGTTCTTAAAGGGGCTCCATTTGAGCCTATGCATTCCTTAGATATTAAGTTATTATCTTGGAAAGTTTTATTTCTTGTTGACATTTCTTCAGCTAGAAGAGTGTCTGCACTTTTGGCATTACTATACAATTCTTCTTACCTTATTTTTCATTCGGATAAGGTAGTTTTACGTACTAACCTAGGGTTCCGTCCTAAGGTTGTTTCACACAGGAACATTAATCAGGAGATTGTTGTTCCTTCCTTGTGTCCTAATCCTTCTCAGAAAGGACTTTTTTTGCACAATTTGGACGTGGTCCGTGCTTTGATATTTTATTTACAAGCGACTTTCGTCAGTCGTCTTGTTTGTTGTTTTCTCTGGGAAACATAAGGGTCAGAAAGCTACGGTTACCTCTCTTTCTTTTTGGCTGAAGAGTATCATTCGTTTTTACATATGAGACTGTTGGACAGCAGCCTCCTGAAGGAGTTACGGCTCATTCCACTAGGGCTGTTGCTTCCTCATGGACATTGAAAAATTAAGCTTCTGTAGAACAGATTTGCAAGGCTGCAAATTGGTCTTCTCTTCACACTTTTTCTAAATTTTTTCAAATTTGATACTTTTGCCTCGGCCGAGGCTGTTTTTGGGAGAAAGGTTCTTCACGCAGTGGTGTCTTCCATTTAGGTTCCCTGTCTTGTCCCTCCCTTATCATCCATGTACTCTAGCTTTGGTATTGTATCCCACAAGTAAGGATGAAATCCGTTGACTCATCGTGTCTTTATAAAGAAAAGAAAATTTATGCTTACCTGATAAATTTGTTTCTTTTTAGACACGATGAGTCCACGTCCCGCCCTGTTCTCTGAGACAGGTTATTATTTGTTGTAAACCTCGGACACCTCTGCACCTTGGTTTTTCCTTTCTCTTCCTAACTTCGGTCGAATGATTGGAGTGGGAGGGAAAAGAGGAGCTATATATAGCAGCTCTGCTGTGGTGCTCTTTGCCTCCTCCTGCTGACCAGGAGGAGAATATCCCACAAGTAAGGATGAAATCTGTGGACTCACATTGTGTCTAAAAAGAAACGCATTTATCAGGTATGCATAAATTTTCTTTTAACTATGTAGCAGGGAAAAATTTGGCACTTATTCAGCTGAAATGCTGCAGGGGACGTTTTTTATTATTCCTGTCAGGGTGCAGGTTTTTATGGCAGTTTTTGCAGGCACTGTTAGTGAGGAGTTATTTTATTGATGGCTCAGTGAGGATCCGTTTTTAGTAACAGATTATGGGGGGTAGTTATCAAGCCGTCTACTTTTCTGGCTTCGCCGGCCCAATACGTCCGCCTAAGCTCGCCTACCTTCGCCGCCGCGGACCTTGAATACGTTCGCCTAAGTTATCAAATAAAGCTGTCAAAAAGCCGCGGGGCGATGAGCAGCGGACTGTGACAGTTATCACTCATCCGATCTCGCTGCCCTTCGGCTTTTTCCCAGCTTTATTGCTAGCCTGTCACTAAGCACTCACACTAAACTACACTGTTCTACCCCCTATACCGGCGCCCCCGGAGCCCCCCGCAACTAAATAAAGTTACTAACCCCTAAACCGCCGCTCCTAGACCCCGCCGCAACTCTTATAAATGTATTAACCCCTAAACTGCCGCTCCTAGACCCCGCCGCAAGTCTTATAAATGTATTAACCCCTAAACCGCCGCTCCCGGACACCGCTGCCACCTACAGTATACCTAGTAACCCCTATCCTGCCCCCCCTACACCGTAGCCACCTATAATAAATTTATTAACCCCTATCCTGCCCCCCACTACGCCGCCGCCACTGTAATAAAATTATTAACCCCTAAACCTAAGTCTAACCCTAACGCCCCCCTAACTTAAATATTAATTAAATAAATCTAAATAAATTAACTCTTATTAACTAAATGAATCCTATTTAAAACTAAATACTTACCTTTAAAATAAACCCTAATATAGCTACAATATAAATAATAATTATATTCTAGCTATCTTAGGATTTATATTTATTTTACAGGTAACTTTCAATTTATTTTAACCATGTCCAATAACTATTAAATAGTTATTAACTATTTAATAGCTTACCTAGCTAAAATAAAGAGAAATGTACCTGTGAAATAAATCCTAACCTAAGTTACAATTACACCTAACACTACACTATACTTTAATAAATTATTCCTATTTAAAAATAAATACTTACCTGTAAAATAAACCCTAAGATAGCTACAATGTAATTAATAATTATATTATAGCTATCTTAGGATTTATATTTATTTTACAGGTAACTTTGTATTTATTTTAGCTAGTTAGAATAGTTATTAAATAGTTATTAACTATTTAATAACTACCTAGCTAAAAGAAATACAAAATTACCTGTAAAATAAATCCTAACCTAAGTTACAATTAAACCTAATACTACACTATCATTAAATTAACTAAATAAACTACATACAAATAACTACAATTAAATACAATTACGTAAACTAACTAAAGTACAAAAAAATAAAAAAAAGCTAAGTTACAAAAAATAAAAAAATAAGTTACAAACATGTTAAAAATATTACAACAATTTTAAGCTACTTACACCTAATCTAAGCCCCCTAATAAAATAACAAACCCCCCCAAAATAAAAAAAATCCCTAACCTATTCTAAATTAAATAAATTTCAAAGCTCTTTTACCTTACCAGCCCTTAAAAGGGCCTTTTGTGGGGGCATGCCCCAAAAAGTTCAGCTCTTTTGCCTGTAAAAGAAAAATACAACCCCCCCCCAACATTAAAACCCACCACCCACATACCCCTAATCTAACCCAAACCCCCCTTACAAAAACCTAACACTAATCCCCTGAAGATCATCCTACCTTGAGTCGTCTTCACTCAGCCGAGCCACCGATGGAACTGAAGAGGACATCCGGAGCGGAAGAAGTTAATCCTCCAAGCGCCGCTGAAGAAATCTTCCATCCGATGAAGTCATCATCCAGGCGGCACTGAAGAAGTCTTCGATCCGGCCGATGTCATCTTCAAAGAGGCGCTGAAGAGGTCTTCTATCCGGGCGAAGTCATCTTCCAAGCCGGGTCTTGAATCTTCCTTCCGCCGACGCGGAACCACCTTCTTCACCGACGGACTACGACGAATGACGGCTCCTTTAAGGGACGTCATCCAAGATGGCGTCCCCTCAATTCCGATTGGCTGATAGGATTCTATCAGCCAATCGGAATTAAGGTAGGAAAATCTGATTGGCTGATGGAATCTGATGGCTGATGGAAACTTCTGATGCTGAGGTTGTGTGGAAGGCTTGCTCAACTAAGAATTGGTTTAAACATTTATTTTTTCTGTTCCTGTTGTGTGGAAGGCTTGCTCAACTAAGAATTGGTTTAAACATTTATTTTTTCTGTTCCTCTGATTTTGCAAATGCTATTAAATGTACAGATTGGTTTGAACTTCATGTCTCCAAGGATGTTGCTGTTAAGGCACTGCCACAGCTTTCTCCTTTTATGTCGCAAGCCTATATGGCATCACATGCAGTGCCCTGTGGTTCATCTCAATCTCCTGGAGGAGTGTATTTGCTTACAGAAGTTGCAAGCTCAGGTATCTTCTGCGGAAATTTTAAGAATCAGATAAGAGGGTTTCTGCTCTCTACGCAGGCTTGTCTTCTTCCAAGTTAGTGAGGAGGATTCGCCGGTAGTTACTGAGGCTGAAATCTCAGATCTGGACAGTATAATTCCTTCATCTGTTACTGAAGTGGTATCCTTCAGTTGTTTGCTTCAAAGCCTCTTATTTATTTATTTATTTTATTTATTTTTTATTAAACAATTTTTATTGTAGAAGAAAAGAATACACATACAGTGAAAATAATAAACAACCATAGCGCTGTACATACAGGTATTCAGACATCTCTTATGATTTAACAGTGCTAGGCAATAGGTCAGAGGAGAAGTGTCCATTACAAGGAGACTCTTGTTAAAACTAGTATCTGGAATAACTCCCATAGGATCAAATGTGATTATCAGGCACGGTATAGAATAGTAGTAGTTTGTGTAAGTTAGTTATGATACATACTGCCTGTTGCGTGGCCATTCTACAGTTCAGAACAACACTTACGTCTCCAACTGGTATATTTGTATAGAAAGTGTATTCCTCACAATCAATAGTAACATAGAGACCATAACATTTCAAAACATATGCCTATGCAGGCAAGAGTAAGAAGAGGGAAAAAAGAGAAATAAAGGTGGGTTTAAAGAGAGGGGAAAAGGCAAAGAAGAAAAGGAGAAAGGGAAGGTTTAGTAATTTGAAAGGATTGGTCCGGGTGGGGCAGTCCATCTCAATATTGTAGGAACTATTGGGCTACTAGTGAATTTAGGAGAGTTTGCCAGTAAAATTGTATGTTATGATAAAGGGCAAGACTGCCGTTCTTAAGGTGTGCATATTCTTCTATCTCTAATAACTCTGAGGTATTGCGCAACCATTCCTGCCGAGTTGGAATCTGGGCAGATTTCCACTTGAGTGCATTAAGTAATTTGGCTCCATTCAAGCTGTATTGCAGAAGTTTCCATTTGATTTTGCATATTTTCTTTGGTTTGTAGTTTAAAAGGGCTGTGGTTGGGGGTAATTTGAATTGTTCTCCCATAAGTTTTCAAACTGTGAGTAATGTCTTCCCAGAATGGGAATAATTTCGGGCAGTGCCACCAGATATGGGCCATTGTGCCAGGAGACCCACAACCTCTCCAACATGAAGCATTAGATTTGGGATATATACGTTTAAGCCTGTCAGGGGTAAGGTACCATCTAAACAGAATTTTATGGTTAAGCTCCAGTAATCTAGGGGAGGAGGAGGACTTGGCAGAGTTATAACATATGTTATCCCATTGCTCTTTAGGTATGGAAATCCCCAAGTCAGTTTGCCAGTGGGAGTCATATGAAGGTGTAGGTAGAGTAAGGGTGTCGTCTAACAGTCTTTTTGTTATGGACAGTGACCCTCTAGGTGTTATTCCCCCAAGGCAGAGTTTTTCGAATTTCGTCAATTCCTTCAATAAATCCTGTCTATGAGGTGAGGAACTTAGTAAATGTGTAAGTTGAGCATATTTTAGCCATCGGGAGAAGGCTCCACCGGCCAGGTCTGTAAGTTGTGGTCTCGGTTTCAATTTCCCTCCCTCTGTCAGGAAAGTAAAAGGTATCGTTGGGCTTGTATCTGGAGAATACGATTCGTTCGGGATAAGTTCCTTATGAAATTCCGCATTTATCGGGATTAGTATCATAGGTGAGATGTATGTCGTAAGAACCTTGGTCTTAAGTCGCATAGTGTCCCAAGTACGAAAGTAATGAGCATATAGCGGGGAGGTTCTGGTCAGTATGGGTTTGTTTGATCCAGCATTGCGGTCCTATCGCTGGTGAGCTCAACAGGAAGGAGTCTATGGAGGTCCAGGCTTTTGTATGTGTATTTTCATGCCATTCTAGGACTTTTTGCAGTACTACGGCGTTGTAGTATTGAGATATTAATGGCACCCCCATGCCCCCCCTACCCAAGGGTTTCGTCAAGATCCTTTTACTGATACAAGGTTTTACTTTTCCTCATATGAATGAGTTTATTATAGATTGTAGTTTTATCAGATAAGTCAGTGGCAGTTGTATTGGTGCGGCTTGGAGAAGATATAGGATTTGAGGTAAGGTGGTCATTTTAACTGCCTGGATCCTTCCCCACCAAGACAGGGGTTTCTCCTGCCAAGAGTCAAAATCTTTCCTAAGTTTGTATAAGAGCGTTGTGTAATTATATTTAAATAACTTATTAATAGAGGGGGCCAGATAGACTCAGAGATATTTGATTTTATCTTGGAGTAGAGGGTATGGGCATAGGGTTTTGAGATTCTCGAAGCTTTCTTTTGGCAGGTTTATATTAAGGATTTCAGATTTTCTAGCATTGATCAAGAAGTTAGAGTGGGTACTAAATCTCTCAAATTCTGTCAATAAGTATGGCAGGGACTTATGTGGGTATGTAAGTAAGGTGAGGACGTCGTCAGTGTACAGGGTAAGCTTATACGTGTTGGGACCTAGCTGTAGGCCGGTGATATGTGTGTATTTCCGTATGTGGGCCGCCAGGATCTCGACTGATACGATGAGCTTCAAAGCCTCTTATATTGTTAGGAGGTCTTGGCTGACTGGATGACACTGATCCCTATCGTTGTCTTTCCTTTGGAGTTTTGTGAACTTTATCAGTTCTATATTTTTCTTTCCTCGCTGGAGGGGTTCTGGACGTGCTGTGAGATGTTCACAGGATTGTTATAGAGAATCTGGGGATATTTCTTCCCGTTTCACGTCCTTTTTAGGATTTCCTGTCTCTATCTCTCTTGAAATGCACTGTGTCTTTAGTAGAAGGGAACTTTCTATCTGCTGAGATAATCTAGTTTTCTTTCTGACATAGGTAATAAGCTGGAGGTTTAATTGTTCATTTAGAGCAATGTCTTGTCTTATTAGACTTGCTGTACTATCCGCCGGGTATTGTGGCCGAAATCTATGACCAGCTGAGAAGCCTACCTGTGGTTCAGTGGTACAGCCTAGGCTTTATAGTTCTGCAGTTGCAGATTCAATTCTTTCTGTTTCCTCCAAATACATGCTTCTAGTGTCTCCTTTTAAGGATGATACTTTGTTTGGGTCATGCCTTTTCAAGTGCAATCTAAGTTTTCCTCCCAGGTGCAGATTTCTCTAAGAGAAGGATGAGAGGCATTCCTTCAACTGGATTCAGGGTCTTCTTCTTTGGGAGTGACAGTTCCAGTCCCAGTTTGGGAACGGGATAAAGGTATTTACCTTATATTTCAGATTCTGTCCTTCAAAGTAGTATCCTTTCTCCTTTGCTTCTAGTGGGCCTGTTCATAACAAACTTAGACCTGAGAGATATATTGTTTCCTTCATTGGAATCTTCTCTAGTTTTCTTAGTTTGCGCCATCCCAGTCAGACCTTTAGGTATTGGGATATTGCAAGTGTGTTTTTCTGGACAATATATAGTTCAGGGATCATCCTGACTTCGAGCTAACTCTCTTTTAAGAGATCTTGTCCAATCTTCTTTCCCGGGATGGGAAATGAATATGGAGAAGAGTTCCCTTGTTCTATCTATCTATCTATCGGGTTCTTGTAAAGCGTGGCTATTCACCCATAAGGGTCTCAAGGCGCTGAGGGTTGCAGTTCAGTCAAAGAGCCAGGTCTTGAGGTCCTTTCTGAACTTAGTTAGGGTGGTAGCTTGTCTGAGGTGTAGCAGGAGGGTGTTCCGAGTCTTGGCTGCCAGATGAGAGAAGGATCTGCCTCCCACTGTGGTTTTCCTAATGCGGGGGATGACAGCAAGGGCTTGGTCGGCCGATCGAAGTTGTCTGGTAGGGGTGTAGAAGGTAACGCGGTGGTTCAAGTATTCAGGACCGATGTTGTGGAGGGCCTTGTATGCGTGGGTGAGAAGATTGAAGGTTATTCTTTTGTTGATGGGGAGCCAGTGCAGGTCCCGCAGGTGTTTGGTGATGTGGCATTGTCATGTTCACAGCTATTCATCTGCTATTCTATGCAGTTATTGTATTAACTCACTTGCAAATAGTACTGTTTCTTTAATAGTCTGACATCCAGCCTATAAAAGGCCTCCTCCCACACTACTCTTTGCTTGGTATTGGATTGTAGTTTGCATTGTCTGCACTCTTTCCCAGCCTCCTTTGAAGCAACCTCAGAACTCTCTGTTCAGCTAAGGAACTCTAAGCCGCTTGTCAGCTGTTTCACTAATCCCGGAAGTATCGGAGCGGTGACGTCACACGCGAACCTTTGCCGCATCTCGTGGACTGAGTCTGTTTGCTCGCACTAAGTTCTTTCTCCTGCAGTTAAGCTTTAACTGCTCAGGTACCTCATTCAGCCACTTACCTGTTATATGTTTCAGCAATATACACTTAATACATTATATTACACTGTGATCGATCTACTCAGTGTCATACTAATTACACCTCAGTTGTTATATTTTTCTCTGTTAACACCTTTTTCATTGGTGACTTGTTGTGCTTATGCTGCTGCATTTATTCAGTGATTTATTCACATGTGGCAGCTATAGAATATCCACAGCATCCTTCACCAACTATTAAACTGCATTGATTAACTGTGGGTTCTCACATTACATATATTGTAATTGATGTTACCACCCAAATAACAATCTCTGCAAACACACTTACTAAAATTACATTTATCTCAGCAGCTGTGGTTCACTTAGATACTCACTTTTATTTCAGACATCACAGGCATTGACGAGGGATGTCAAGGATTAGTCTGGCCAAGGAGTTCTGGATGCGCTGTAGTCTCTTTTGGAGCTTGATGGTGGTGCCGGCGTAGAGTGCGTTACCATAGTCCAGTCGGCTGCTGACGAGGGCGTGAGTGACAGTCTTCCTGGTCTCGGTTAGGATCCATTTGAAGATCTTTCGCAGCAGGTGAAGTGTGTGGAAGCATGCAGAAGAGACAGCTCTTATTTGCCGGTCCATGGAGAGCGATGAGTCCAGGATGACGCCTAGATTTCGTGCATGGTCGGTGGGGGTTGGAGGGTGTCCAAGGGCTGTGGGCCACCATGAGTTATTCCAAGCGGATGTGGTGGGACCGAGGAGGAGGACTTCGGTCTGGTCTGCGTTCAGCTTTAGGCAGTTGTAGTTCATCCAGGTGGTGACTGCTGTCAGCCCTTCGTGGACGTTTCTCTTGGCAGTGGTGGGGTCACTAGTGAGTGAGATGATTAGCTGGGTGTCATCGGCGTAGGAGACGATGTTGAGGTCATGTCGTCAGGCGATGGCGGAGAGAGGGGCCATGTAGATGTTGAATAGGGTGGGGCTCAGCGAAGAGCCTTGGGGTACACCGCAGCTGATTTGTGGGCTTGGAGGTGAAGGGTGGGAGTCTAACTTTCTGGGTTCTGCCGGTGAGGAAGGAGGTGATCCATTCTAGGGGTGGTCTCGGTGGTGTGGTTGCTTCGATGTAGTCAACGAGTTGCACGTTGATGGACTTTTCAATGACTTGGGGAGCAAAGAGATTGTTCTATCCACAAGGGTAATTTATTTGGGACTACTGCCACAATACCCTGGATGCACCCAATTTAGTTTGATCTCGGAAGTTATGCAGGGTCAGGTCTAGTCAGTACCTGGATGGGAGACCGCCGGGGAACACCAGGTGCGGTATGCTTGGACCTTTATTTGATTCTTTATCTAGGAGATGTCTTTCAGAGGTCAGAAAATCAAGGATTTATTTATTTTCCCCACTCTGTAGTCTTCTGTCCGGCCAACAGTAAGTTTTAGTGGCCGGTGGATAGCTTAAACATCTTGCAATCAGGAGGTTGGGAGTTTGGCTATAGCTGCAGTTGATATTTCTTCACTTTTCTGTGACCCTGTGTATGGAGGGAATTGGTCTGATGGTATTCCATGGACATCATTCCTTTTGCTATTTTCCATGACATGGAGAACTTTTGGATCTGTCTTAAAGGATAGATTTAGATCAGATGACAAGAGACTTTCTTCTGTAGTATTTTTTCAGGAGTATCTATCTCCGGGTGCGTGCTTCTGGAGATATTCCTGGGTGATGTGAACACGGATACCAACCTGCTGGGCTGGTAAGCTGTCTGGATCTTTAAAATTATGGACTTGGAAGTGTCTGCTCTCCTCTTTAAACATCTTGGAGTTGAGAGCAATTCGCAATGCTCTGATGACTTGACCTCAGTCGTCCCTAGCTTGGTTCCAGTCGGACAATATCACCTCTAGGGTTTATATCAACAATTAGGGAGGAACTAGGGGTTCCTTAGCCATGTAGGAGGAGGTGACTTGGATTGTTCAGTGGGAGGAAGCTCACATGTGCTGTCGGTCATCCACTTTCCAGGGGTGGACAATTGGGAGTCTGACTTCTAAACAGACTGATAATTCATCCCGGGGAGTGAGCATTTCCATCCGGAAGTGTTCTCTAGGTAGACCCTCACATGGGAGGTTTCAGGAGTTGTCTTCTGTGGGCATTGACAGAACGCCAAGTTTTGAAGGTATGGTTTATGGTCATGTGATTCGCAGACCGTCCTGATAGATGTTCTGATTTTTTTCTTGGATTTCAGTCTTGCATACCTTTTTCCTCTGTTTGTTCTCTTTCTACAAGTCATTACTCGTATTCTTAGATGAGAGTGGCGGTGATTTTATTAGCCCCTGTATGGCCTTGCAGGATTTGGTATGCAGACCTAGTGGAAATGTCGTCTCTCCACCTTGGAGACTACCTCTGAGGAAGGACTTCTGATTCTTGGTCTTTTCCTTCATCTAAATCTCTGAAGCTGACTGCTTGAAGATTGGACGCTTAGTTTTATCTAAGCGGGGGGTTTTCGGATTTTTTTTTATCCTTTCTCCAGGGTGGTCTGGGGAAGGGTTTGTCAGTCAGTACCCTGAAGGGTCAGTTTTCTGCATTGTCTTTTTTGCTACATAAGCATCTGGTGGACGTGCCAGATGTGCAATCTTTTTGTCAGGCTCTGGTCTACATTAGGCCTGTGTTTAAGTCGGTTGCTCCACCTTAGGGTTTTGCCCTTTTTCTTAAAAGTGCAGTAGGCTCTGTTTGAGCCTTTACTTTCCATAGATATTAAGTTGTTATTTTGGAAGGTTTTGTTTCTCATTGCTATCTTTTCTGCTTGGTGAGTTTCGGAGCTCTCAGTTTTGCAGTGTGATTTGCTTAATCTTTCATGAAGTTAAAGGAACACTAAACCATGAGTAAAACTAATCTTCAATTGCAAGATTAATACATTTCACCTTTGTAATTGGCATTGCGTTTCAAATTACTACAGTTTATAAAATTTATAACATTGAAAATAAATTGTTTTCCAAACCCACCATTCTGCTAGTCTTTAGCATCCTCAAATCATTAATGATAACCTGTGTTATGAAAATTGCGGACAAATGTAGCTTTGCGCATGCGCGATATTCAGGACTCTTAATAGTACACGTCACTCACCATCAAACCAGCAGGTAAATGTGGTAACAGAGATAGTATATGCGCATGCGTGACCACAATGCGCATGTGAAGGGTGACAGAATCTTCAGTTAATGATATTCAAGAAATCGCAATAGGATTGGCTATTGTTTGGTAGTGATCTCCATAATAGAGGGTTGGATTTACTGATGTCATCATGGAAACAAATTATAATTTTATATTATTATGAACAATCGTTTTCCTGTAAAAGTAGGCAAATTATGCAATATAAACGTTGGCGATTAGAAATTGATGGTCATGTTGTGCCGAAAATAGTAAAGTTTTGGAATCCTTTAAGGCGGTTATTTGTACTAGTTAGGTTTTCTTCCTAAGTGGTTTCGGATAGATATATTAATCAGAAAATTGTTGTTCCTTCTCAGTGTTCTTATCTTTCTTCTCATAAGGAACATTTGTTGCACAACTTTGATGTTGTGCGTGCTTTTATTTTCTATCTACAGGCGATTAAGGGTTGTCGCTAGTTTGCTGTTTGTTTCTCTGGGAAGCATAAAGGTCAGAGAGCTTCAGCTACTTCTCTTTCTCTTTGGTTGAGTAGTATAATGCGTTTGGTTTATGAGACTGCTGGACAGCAGCCTCCTGAGAGAATTTCAGGTCATTTCACTAGGGCTGTCCCTTCTTCTTGGGCTTTCAAGAAGGAAGTTTCTGTAGAACAGATTGGCAAGGCACTTGGTCCTCTCTGCATACTTTTTACAAATTTGATATTTTTGTCTACTGAGGCCTCTTTTGGGAGAAAGGTTCTTCTTGCAGTGGTGCCTTCTGTTTAGGTTACCTGTCTTGTCCCTCGCTAATCATCTGTGTCCTCTAGCTTGGGTATTGGTTCCCACTAGTAAATGATGATGATTCCATGGACTCACCATATCTGTCAGGGTTTTTTCCCTGTTGTGTTTGCCATGTGCTGCTGGCAGCCATTTTACTCACCTCTCTTCCTGACTATGGTGCTCATTTCCTGCACTTCTTTTTATGGCCAGACTGGTGTGCATCATCCATATGAGACAGGATGCAGTCTCAGAATTGTGAGATCATCACTTATTATTTAAAGGGCCTCTGTTCAGTATGCTTTGCGTTGTCTCAGACCTGTTTGTGAGAATTCCTGTGCATTACCTGGCTGCCTGATGTCCTTCCTGATCCCTGCTCTGCTGTTTTCCTTGTTCCTGAATCCGGCTCGTCTGACTATTCGCTTTGGCTCCTGACTCTGCTCGTCTGACTACCAGCTCTGGTTTTGACTCCTGGCTTGTTATTCGACTTGTGGACTTTTTTATTTTTTGCTATTAATAAAGGTGTGATTATTTTTGCACTTCTCGTCTCAGTCCTGGCACCCTGACAATATCTTAGGAAAGAAAACAATTTATCCTTACCTGATAAATTTATTTATTTCCGGATATGGTGAGTCCACGGCCCACCCTTTATTTTAAGACATTTATTTTTAACTAAAACCTCAGGCATCTCTACACCTTTGTGTTTATCTTCTTTTTCCATTTTCCCTTCGGCTGAATGACTGGAGGTTATGGGTAAGGGAAGTGACATAAAGAGCAGCTTTACTGTGGTGCTCTTTGCCTCCTCCTGCTGGCCAGGAGTGATATTCCACTAGTAATTGATGATTCCGTGGACTCACCATATCCGGAAATAAATGTATCAGGTAAGCATAAATTATGTTTTTGTACATCATGTGCATCCATACTTTTTTATGGAGGGCTGGTCATTAATATAGAAATAGCCAGTGGCCCGGCTCATTTATAGTGATTCAAAGTTAGATTACACAATAATTATTATGACAGTATGGGACTTGTGTAGTTGCACTAAGGCAGTTACATTGGACAGTCCTGTGGGTTCCAGTATAATTTGTTTGCTGATGACACCCAAATCTAGTTTTCTGCACCATACATCTTCTCTCCCCTGTCAGCTAGTGTCACCAACTACCTATCTAGTATCTTCTCACTACCTAAAGATGAACACCTCTAAAACTCTACTATTCACCCTGGTCATCACCTCTACCCCTCAAGACTGCTGCCTTTGAGTCATATTCGACTCAAACTTTAAAAAAAAAAAAAAAAAAATATCTCTAAAAATTCCTAACTTCCTCACTCGAGGCCCAACTAAGATCCCTATCCACACATTTATTTCCTGCCTTGACTACTGCCATTCTGTCTGCTCTGGTTTCCCAAGCTGGAACCTGTTCCCACTGCAATCCATCATGAATGCCTATGCCGGGTTCATCTTCCTTATTCCGCATCTACTGCACCTCTCTGCCAATCCCTTTATTGGCTTCCTTTAGCCTCAAGAATAAAATTCAAAATTTTGACTTTAACATAGAATGGGCTCCACTATCATGAACTTTGTCTGCCCGGCCTTGCGACAAGTAATAACATTGTAAAAGTCGCTGAATCTGATCGGGATGATTGAAATCTACCAGACTTTAGGTGGCGGAGAGGTTAAGTAGCAACTGTCATAAACCGCTGCTACTTAGTGAGCCTGAAAAGCTGACTCAGAGGATGCTCTTGATAAATTGAGTACATTGCCCACCCCACCCCTATTTTTCTGCCCTTGTCTGCAAATACTCCACAACCCACCCCCTCCGCTCTGCCCACTACCTACTTCTCATCTCTAATTATTTACTCACACTTTCCTACAAGACTCAGCCAGAACTGCACCAATTATATGGAACTCTTGCCTTGCTCAGTCATACTTGTTATATGGAACTCTTGCCTTGCTCAGTCATACTTGTTTCTAGTCTCCCAAGCTTTAAGCATGCCTTAAAATAACACATTGTTATACAACTACCTTTAAAGGGACACTAAAGTCAAAATAAACGATCATGATTCAGATAGAGCATGCAGTTTTAAGAGACTTTACAATTTACTCATTATTGAATTGTGCACAGTTTTTATATGCACCACTTTGAGGCACCAGCTACTACTGAGCATGTGCAGGAGTTTAAGTATATGTATAAAAGTCTGTTATTTGTTGTCACATGATACAGGAGGCCAGCAAATTGAAATACATTTTTAAAATGTCAGAATTAAAAAAAAAAAAAAAAAAAAAAAATTCTACTGCTTATTTACAATTCAATTTTTTTATTATGGACTTTATTATGCAATTCTACTGTATTTAATGGTCCTTTTATATAGGTCTCTCCTGCCTCTCCCTCAACTTCCCCATATAGTTCCATTAGAATGTAAGCAAACCAGTCTACTTCCTGTTGCTCTTCTTATGTAAAGATGGTTTACAGCTTACAGATCCCTCTACCCTTATGTTTATGTAAATGTCTTATTATCCAGTTGTTGAGTAAAATAATCAGAAGACAGCGCTGTATTTATAAACTATAATGATTGACATTCATGTTAGGACAACAACAATTATACAGCAAATACAAGTTTGTTTTTATTTTGTCATAATGGACAAATACAAGTTTGTTTTTATTTTGTCATAATGGACAAATATTTTCCTGTAATGATGTTAAGCTAGTTAGCTACATGACGTAAAGCTCATTTCATGGTGTATATGGTGGAGGCTGGAAGTCTGTGGAGATTTTCTCATACGCAGGAGGTGCTCCAGGTACCTGCAAATAAAAGTACAAAAATGTATTCAGAACTCTAATTAGAGTGGTACCAACTAGCAATACTCATTTTATTCAGCAATGCACTAGCAAACACCTGTTCATATACAGAAGATTAAAACTCATATTAATCCTGGCATCAATCTTTTCATGGTTATTTTTAGTTGCGTTTGTTATGTATTCATTATTTGGTTTTGAAAAATGAAGGGACATTGTAGCGGACATTAAAATGCACATCACTGCATCACAGTTGTGAATTTAGCATTTTTGTAACAAACAAATGCTTCTAGTACAGGCTGACAATGGTGTGTACCACGTCATCTAAGTTTTAAACATAGCCATCACCAACTCAGAAAGTAGCACCACCAGAACAATACAGTGCAGCACTCTTCAAACACAATGTTTATATGCAGATTTACAAAACATCTACAAATGCTCTACTGGCCAATGCACAACAAAATCTACCAAAGAAACAAAAAGCTATTCAACATTAAAATGTTTTTGAAATTTGAATTTTAAAAAGTTTGTAAAAGGCTGATGTATTATAGCATATGTTAAGATTTATACTCCTGCTCTGTTGTATGAACAAAAAGAATTACACAGATGCATGATGCGCTTACCACACTATTCATAGTGCTGTAGTCTTGTAGGGGCATCTTACTTTCATTGTCATTGCTGGATCCTCCAATGAAATTTCTAATCGCTGCTGGACTGAACTGATGGCTCTATTGAGCAGGAGGGAAAATACGCTAGGTATAAAAGTACTTGAGACATGATTATCACATTAAGTATGTATAATATAAAAGTTGCCACCAGAGTTATAGCTGTTAAAGGGACAGTCTACTCCAAAAATAGTATTTTTCAAAAAGATAGATAATCCCTTTATTACCCATTCCCCAGTTTTGCATAACCAACACTTATATTAATACACATTTTACCTCTGTGATTACCTTGCATCTAAGCTTCTGCAGACTGCCCACTTATCTCAGTTCTTTTGACAGACATACATTTTAGCCAATCAGTGCTGACTCAAATAACTTCACTTGAGTGGGGACAATGTTATCTATATAGCACACCTGAACTAGCGCTGTCTAGCTATACATAAAAAAAAACACTGTTAAAATGCCCTGAGACAAGAGACGGCCTTCAAGCATATGATCCTACCTAGGTTTAGCTTTCAAGAAAGAATACCAAGAGAACAAAGCAAATTTGATTAACGTAAATTGGAAAGTTGTTTAAAACTACATGCCCTATCTGAATCAGGAAAGTTTAGGTTTTTTTTTACTAGACTGTTCCTTTAACTAAAATAAGAAAACTGAAAAAAAAAATAACTGGAATAGAATAGTTAAAGAAAAAACATAATTTATGTAAGAATTTACCTGATAAATTAATTTTTCATATTGGCAAGAGTCCATGAGCTAGTGACGTATGGGATATACAATCCTACCAGTAGGGGCAAAGTTTCCCAAACTTCAAAATGCCTATAAATACACCCCTCACCACACCCACAATTCAGTTTAACGAATAGCCAAGTAGTGGGGTGATAAAATAAGGAGTAGAAAAGCATACAAAAAAAAAAAAAAAAAGGAACTGGAAATATAATTGTGCTTTCATACAAAAAAAAAATAAAAAATCATAACCACCTGAAAAAGGGTGGGTCTCATGGACTCTTGCCAATATGAAATAAATGAATTTATCAGGTAAGTTGTTACATAAATTATGTTTTCTTTCATGTAATTGGCAAGAGTCCATGAACTAGTGACACATGGGATAGAAATACCCAAGAGGTGGAAGTCCACAGAAGAGTCACTAGAAAGGGAGGGATAAAATAAAAAAACACATTTTCCGCTGAAAAAAAATTAAATCCACAAAATATAAGTTTCTCAAAAATTGAAAGAAAAAAAAAACTTAAAAAAATTAGCAGAAGAATCAAACTGAAAACAGCTGCCTGAAAAACTTTTCTACCAAAGACTGCTTCAGAAGAAGCAAATACATCAAAATGGTAAAATTTAGTAAACGTATGTAAAAGAAGACCAAGTTGCTGCTTTGCAAATCTGATCAACTGAAGCTTCATTCATAAAAGCCCAAGAAGTGGAGACTAATCTACTAGAATGAGATGTGATCCTCTGAGGTGGGGACTCTCCCACCTCCAAATAAGCTTTATGAATCAAAAGCTTCAACCAAGATGCCAAAGAAATGGCAGAAGCTTTCTGACCTTTCCTAGAACCAGAGAAGACAACAAATAGACTAGAAGTCTTCCTGAAATCTTTAGTAGCTTCAACATAATATTTTAAAGCTCTTACAACATCCAAAGATCTTTCAAGAGCATTCTTGGGATTAGGACACAAGGAAGACACAACAATTTCCGTACTTATGTTGTTAGAATTCACAACCATAGGAAGAAATTTAAACGAAGTCTGCAAAACAGCTTTATCCTGATGGAAAATCAGAAAAGGAGACTCACAAGAGAGAGCAGACAATTCGGAAACTCTTCTAGCTGAAGAGATCGCCAAAAGAAACACTTTCCAAGAAAGTAGTTTAATATCTAAAAGAATGCATAGGCTCAAAAGAAGGAGCCTTCAAAACCAAAATTAAGACTGCAAGGAGGAGAGATTGATTTAATAACAAACTTGATACGAACCAAAGCCAGAACAAAACAGTGAATATCAGGAATCTTAGCAATCTTTCTATGAAATAAAACAGAAAGAGCAGAGATTTGTCCCTTCAATGTACTTGCAGACAAATCCTTATCCAAACCATCCTGAAGAAACTGTAAAATTCTAGGAATTCTAAAAGAATCCCAGGAGAATTTGAGAAGAACACCATAAAATATAGGTCTTCCAAACTCGATAATAAATCTTCCTTGAAACAGACTTACGAGAAACCTCTATGACTCAACACTAATCGTTCAATTTCTATACCTTCAAATTTAATGGTTTGAGATTCTGATGGAAAAACGGCCCTTGAGACAGAAGGTCTGGTCTTAGAGGAAGTGGCCAAAGCTGGCAACAGGACATCCGAACAAGATCTGCATACCAAAACCTGTGAGGCCATGCTGGTGCTATCAGAAAGACATTTGATTGTTCCATAATGATCTTGGAGATCACTCTTGGACAAATAACTAGAGGCGGAAAGATATAAGCAGGTTGGTAAAACCAAGAAACTGCTAAAGCATCCACCATCTCCGCCTGAGGATCCCTGGACCTGGGCAGGTACCTGGGAAGTTTGTTTAGATGAGAAGCCATCAGATCTATTTCTGGAAGACCCCACATCTGTACAATATGACAAAATACATCTGGATGGAGAGACCATTCCCCCGGATGTAAGGTCTGACGGCTGAGATAATCCGCCTCCCAATTGTCTACACCTGGGATATGCACCACAGAAATTAGACAAGAGCTGGATTCTGCCCAAGAAAGTATCAGAGATACTTCTTTCATAGCTAGGGGACTGCGAGTCCCACCCTGATGATTTACATATGCCACAGTTGTGATATTGTCCGTCTGAAAACAAATGAATGGTTCTCTCTTTAACAGAGCCGAAACCTGAAGAGCCCTGAAACTAGCACGGAGTTCTAAAATATTGATTGGTAACCTCGCCTCTTGAGGTTTCCAAACCCCTTGTGCTATCAGAGATCCCCAGACAGCTCCCCAACCTGAAAGACTTGCATCTGTTGTGATCACAGTCCAGGTAGGACGAACAAAAGAGGCCCCCTGAAATAAGAGATGATGGTCTAACCACCAAGTTAGAGAGAGTTGAATGTTTGGATTTAAATATATTAATTGTGATATCGGAGTATAATCCATGCACCATTGATTCAGAATACAAAGCTGTAGAGGTCTCATGTGAAAACGAGCAAAGGGATCACGTCTGATGCTGCAGTCATGAAACCTAAAACTTCCATGCACATAGCCACTGAAGGGAATGATTGAGACTGAAGGTTTCGACAAGTTGAAACCAATTTCATTTGTCTCTTGTCCGTTAAGGACAGAGTCATGGACATTGAATCTATCTGGAAACCTAAAAAGGTGACCCTTGTCTGAGGAATCAAGAAACTCTTTGGTAAATTGATCCTCCAACCATGTCTTTGAAGAATGAACACTAGTTGATTTGTGTGAGATTCGGCTAAATGTAAAGACTGAGCTAGTACCAAGATATCGTCCATATAAGGAAACACCGCAATACCCTGTTCTCTGATTAGATAGAAGGGCACCGAGAACCTTCGAAAAGATCCTTGGAGCTGTTGCTAGGCAAAATGGAAGAGCGACAAATTGGTAATGCTTGTCTAGAAAAGAGAATCTCAGAAACCGATAGTGGTCTGGATGAATCGGAATGTGAAGATAAGCATCCTGTAAGTCTATCGTGGACATATAATGACCTTGCTGAACAAAAGGCTAAATAGTCCTCATGGTTACCATCTTGAAAGCTGGGAACTGGTGCGATTACCCCTGAAAGCTCTAGATCTGAAACACACTTCAGAAAAGCCTGAGCCTTTATCGGATTTGCTGGAATGTGAGAGAAAGAATATTCTCACAGGAGGTCTTACTGTGAAATCTATTAGATACCCTTGAGACAATATTCTGAATCCACTGATTTTGAACAGAATCTGCCCAAATGTCTTGGAATAATTTCAATCTGCCCCCCACCATCTGAACTGGATTGAGGGCCGCACCTTTATTCAGACTTAGGGGGCTGGCTTTGGTTTCTTAAAAGGCTTGGATTTATTCAAGCTTGAAGGTTTCCAATTGGAATCAGAGTTTTTAGGGGAAGGATTGGTTTTCTGTTCCTTGTTCTGTCAAAAAGAACAGAAACAATTAGAAGCTTTAGATTTACCCTTAGATCTTTCATCCTGAGGCAAAAAACTCCCTTCCCCCCAGTGATAGTTGAAATAATTTAATCCAACTTAAAACCAAATAAATTGTTGCCTTGGAAAGAAAGAGATAGTAATCTAGACTTAGATACCATGTCAGCATTCCAAGATTTGAGCCATAAAGCTCTTCTAGGTAAAATAGCTAAAGACATAGATTTAACATCAATTTTGATGCTATAAAAAAAACCCAAAAAAAAAAAACCCACAGATAAAATAATTAGCATGTTGAAGCAAACAAACAATGCTAGACAAATCAGGATCTGTTTCCTGTTGCGCTAAGCTATTCAACCAAAAGGTTGATGCAGCTGCAACATCAGCCATAGCAATGGCAGGCCTGACAAGATAGCCAGAATATAAATAAGCTTTCCTGAGATAAGATTCAAGTTTCCTATCTAAAGGATCTTTAAAAGAAGTACTGTCTTCTATAGGAATAGTAGTACTTTTGTCAAGAGTAGAAATAGCCCCATCAACTTTGGGTATTTTTTCCCAAAACTCTAATCTAGCCCCTTGCAAAGGGTACAACCTTTTACACCTAGAAAAAGGAATGAAAGAAATACCAGGCTTAATCCATTCCATAGCAATCACATCAGAAATAGCATCAGGAACTGTAAAAACCTCAGGAGTAACCACGGGAGGTTTATAAACAGAATTTAAACGTTTACTAGTTTTGATATCACCTCAATAAACATAGAAACATAGATATTGACGGCAGATAAGAGCCATAGGCCCAGCAAGTCTGCCCCACCTTACCTAACAGTATAAACTTATCTAGTTCGTAGGATAGCCCTATGCTTGTCCCATGCATTTTTAAAGTCCCCCACAGTGTTTGTTGCTACTACCTCTTGAGGAAGTTTATTCCATAAATCAATCACTCTTTCTGTAAAGAAGTGCTTCCTCAAATTACTCCTGAATCTACTACCCTTTAGCTTGAGCTCATGACCCCTTGTTCTTGAATTTTCCATTTTATGTAAAATACCCACAGCCTCAGTTTTACTAAACCCTTTAATGTACTTGAAAGTTGCTATCATATCACCTCTTTCCCTTCTCTCCTCTAAGCTATACATATTTAGGTCATTGAGCCTATCCTGGTAAGTTTTATTTTTTAGACCATGTACCATTTTGGTAGCCCTCCTTTGCACAGATTCAAGTTTGTTAATATCCTTCTGAAGATATGGCCTCCAGAACTGCACACAATACTCAAGATGAGGCCTAACTAATGATCTATAAAGTGGCATAAGAACCTTACTATTTCTGCTGCAAATACCTCTACCAATACATCCAAGCATTCTGCTAGCCTTACTCGCTGCCTTACTACATTGTTTACTAAGTTTTAAATAATCTGAAATAATAATTCCCAAGTCCTGTTCCTCGTCTGTAACAGTCAGTAAAGTGTCATTGAGTCTGTAATTAACATTTGGATTTTTCTTCCCTAAATGCATTATTTTACACTTTGCTGTGTTAAACTTTAGATCCCAGTCGTTTGTCCAATCCTCCAATTGTTGTATCAATATCCAAAGTAAGCAACACTTCTTTTAACAAGGAACGAATATACTCAATCATGAAAAGATATGGATTTGTCAGTGTCAAAGGTAGGATCTTCTGAATCAGAGAGATCCTCATAAGAGGAGGATATTTCCGTATGCCGTCAGTCATTAGAAATTTAAACAAATTTATGAGAATTTTTATGTTTATTAGAAGGCGGAATAGCAGACAAAGCCTTCTGTATCGCATCAGCACTATACTTTTTCATATCAACAGGGATATCATGTACATTAGATGTTGAAGGAACAACAGAAACTGTACTAGTACTGATGGAAACGTTTTCTGCATGCAAAAGCTTATCTTGACAACTGTTACATACTACAGCTGGAGATATAATCTCAGCTAATTTACAACAGATACACTTAGCTTTGGTAGAACTGTGATGAGGCAGCAGGGTTCCAACAGTTGCTTCTGAGACAGGATCAGATTGAGACATCTTGCAAAATGTAAGAGAAAAAAACAACATTAAAGAAATTTTTTTTTTACAAATTTTCCTTATATGGCAGTTTCAGGAATGGGACAAAAATGCAAACAGCATAGCCCTCTGAGCATATAGAAAGCAAGAGGCATATAGGAAGTGGGGTTACAAAATAAAAACTACATTTTTTGCGCCAAGTATGACACACAACGCAAAAGGAAGTTGAAATTTTATTGCCGCCAACAACATCCGGAAATGACGCAACTTGCGTCATCACAGACGCATCCTTGTGCAGGGAACCCTGGCTTCAACTAAAGCACCGGAAATGATGAACTTGCATCATCAAAGACGTATATTCTTGGCAAAAAAAATTCTTGCGCCAAAAATGAAGCAGTAAATAACAGCATTTTGTGCCCTCGCAAGCCTAATTTTGCCTGCAAAATTAAAAGGAAAAAAACAGTCAATTTGAAAAAAGGACTATACCCCAGGTAAGAAAACTTCCTAAACATGCTTCCCAAACTGAAACTTATAGTCTGCAGAAGGAAATATACATAGACCGGACTCATGGCAAATATAAGTAAAATACATTTATTTAAACTTTATATTAATACATAAAGCGCCAAACCATAGCTGAGAGTGTCTTAAATAAGAAAAAACATGCTTAGCGAAAGACACCAACCACATATAGCAGATAGCCAAACCAGTACTGAAAAAGTATCAGCAGAGGTAATGGTATATAAGAGTATATTGTCGATCTGAAAAGGGAGGTAGGAGATGAATCCCTACGACTGATAACAGAGAACCTTTGAAAAGATTTCCCACAAGGAAAACCATAAAATCATTAGGCGATACTCCCTTCACATCCCTCTGACAAACACTTTACTCTGAGAGGAACTGGGCTTCAAAATGCTTAGAAGCGCTTATAGAAGAAATCACTTCACCACCATAGGAGGCAAAGTTTATAAAACTGAATTGTGGGTGTGGTGAGGGGTATATTTATAGGCATTTTGAGGTTTGGGAAACTTTGCCTCTCCGCCCTCCTGGTAGGATTGTATATCCCATACATCATTAGCTCATGGACTCTTGCTAATTACATGAAAGAAACTAATAAATAAGACTATGAATAAACAGGGCAAAGGCTGTTAAGGGGTCCCAACACACCTGTAGCGACACCGGAACAAGATGGGCCCATAGAGGTGTGCACCCGGTGTTGATTGAGACCCCTGTAGCTACTTCCGATCCCACCATTAGACAGCGTCTAAATCAAGTATGGTTACAGACAGATGAACATCATGGTATTATAACTGGTAGAAAACGGCAGAGCCCTGTTCAGGAGTATTTTGAATTTAACTTTGGCCCTTGGTATGAGTTACACCTCAAACCACTTCAGATAAATAAACTGTGCAAGTATTTAACAGTTTCTTTCCTCTTGCTTCAAATGTATTTAAAAGTTCAAGCATTTTTTTATTTTTTAAATTAAAAAAAAAAATAAAAAAAAAAATACAAAAATCAAATATAGTAATTACAACCTTTACCACAATGGGGTATTTTTATTGTTTTAACAGTTTGAAAAGTTCTGATTCGATTTATTTTTAGTGTTTACCAAAGGGAAATGGTGGCTGAATTTTTTTTATTTATCAATTATAAACATTATTGTACAGATTCTGTGAAATGCTAATTTGAATCTAAGAGGTTAAACAAATTCTCGTGTGCATTTCTTGCACTGAAACCTGTGAATCCCAGTGCCATAGGCCTTTAGAAACCAGTGCCCTGTAAAAGCATGTTCAGCAGGATAAAAATTGGGGCTGTTAGGTTGAACCTCCGAGCAGCTAAGAAAGCGAGCTGGGGTAAACGGTAACAGCTGGAGAGCACTTACAAAAGTAGAATTTGTATAAAATATTGAAAATGTCAATGCTATGAAAGTGGTACAATAATTAACTATTTGAGGAACATTTTTTTCTAATGTTGACTAATGTAAATACAGGGGTGCTCAACCTTGGTGATCCAGGATTTGGAACTACATTTCCCATGATGCTCAGTGTCTGAGCATTATGAGAATGTAGTTCCAAAAATCTTTGGAGCACCGAAGTTAAGCACCCTTGGGTTAATCCATCACTCCCAGGTCCTTTTAATATCTTTGAAACCTAGTACTAATAATAAAATCTTCCAATGAGCTGACCCACACACAGCTTTTCATGTGCCAGTGTACATAGAACCCAATTATGGCTATCTTTGTATGGGGTGCCGAGTACAGAAACTATAATGTGTAAAAATAGAGAGGGTAAAAGTACTACTTTACTGGCGCTCACGTGTTACAATAAATATACTTTAATCTCAAGGAAAGTGCTCTATAGTAAAACTTAACCTTTTTTATTATTATTTTTATCAGGCACAAAACATTCAGTTACATATGTCATTGAAGAAATAGAAAAGCTCAGAAAGTGGTATAACGTCCTTGTACCATAGAGTATATAGTCCATTAAATTATAAATGTAAAACAAACTAATAACTGTTGCTCACATAAACTGATACAGTCTTTCTGCGTGCAGCGATGATATGGATCTTGAAGGAGGAGAAATCTTCAGATGGTAATGTACATATAAAGTAAATATATACTTGCACTGCTAAACGAAGAGACCTATTCAACTATCTATAAATCAAATGAAGCAAAAAGAACAAGGGAGTGCCGTGTCTGAGAAAAGGATATAAAAAGTAGAAAGGAGAGAAAAAGGAAATATAAGTGTAGGAGGGAGGGGAGGATATAAGGGCTTGGGGCCCCATGACCTAATGAGAACCAGCCCCAGGTTAATTAGGTATTCAGGAACGCATCCAAACCTAATCTGATGGGCAAAGCAAGAAAACCTGTTATTGGGGTTATCATATCTTTATATAGCATCTTCTCAATAAAATTTAACCTCAATAAAAGATGCAGATTTGTTATGCGTTCTGAGTATGCAGATCTTTTAATAAAGCTATGTGAGGAGTTCATTTAAACTTGCTTGTGAGGACCGACTAAAAGTTGTCTCTACCACCTACTATAGGGGTCATATTTCAGTTTACTTCTATTATCTAATTTGCTTAGCTCTCTGGGTATCCTTTGTTGAAAAGCATAACACAAGGTAGGCTCACGAGTTGGGAGGTAGCTGCTGATTGGTGGCTGCACATATGTGCCTCTTGCGATTGGCTTACCAATGTTTTCAGCTAGCTGTCAGTAGTGCATTGTTCTCCTTCAACAAAAGGATACCAAGAGTATTAAGTAAAATTGATAATAAAAGTAAATTGGAAAGATGTTTAATAATCTATGCTCTATCTGAATCATGAAATATATTTTTTGGGTGGGGTTTCATGTCCCTTTAAACTCCCACATCTAGGGGGAAAAAGGAATGTCTGGTAGGTTTAAAAATATAGCCGAGATCCCAAATCAGTGTGCCATCGATATGTATGTGATTGTGTCTTATGGTTAGATTGAAGAGGCCTATGTGATAGTAACAGAGGGCGCTTAACTTCACCTCACACAGAAACTTCAAAACGAGTTAGATTACCGAGGAAATGAAACTTAACTTTAAATAAACATTTAAAATACTAACGGCTAGATTACGAGTTTTCCGTTTTGAGCTGTGCGGTGCTAACGGGCTGTGCGTTGCTAACGAGCAGTTTATGCTCACTTACAGACAGCGCTGGTATTACAGGTTTTTACAAACCAGACAAGAAGTGAGCGTTGAGCAAAATTCTGCTCCTTACCGCACTCCAATACCAGCGCTGCTTACGTTAACGGTGAGCTGGTGTAACGTGCTTTTGTACGATTTCCCCATAGGAATCAACGGGGAGAGCCAGCTGAAAAAAAAATCTAACATCTGCCAAAAAGCAGCGTAAAGCTCCTTAACGCAGCCCCATTGATTCCTATGGGAAAATTTAATTTATGTCTACACCTAACACCCTAACATGAACTCCGAGTCTAAACACCCCTAATCTTACACTTATTAACCCCTAATCTGCCGCCCCCGACATCGCCGACACCTACATTATAATTATTAACCCCTAATCTGCCGCTCCGGACACAGCCACCACCTACATTATACTTATGAACCCCTAGTCTGCTGCCCCCAACATCGCCGCCACTATATTAATGTTATTAACCCCTAAACCTAAAACCCCCTAACTTAAATATAATTAAAAGAAATCTAAATAAAATTCCTATCATGAACTAAATAATTCCTATTTAAAACTAAATCCTTACCTATAAAATAAACCCTAAGATAGCTACAATATAACTAATAGTTACATTGTAGCTAGCTCAGGGTTTATTTTTATTTTACAGGCAAGTTTGTATTTATTTTAACTAGGTACAATAGTTATTAACTATTTAATAACTACCTAGCTAAAATAAAGACAAAAGTACCTGTAAAATGAAACCTAACCTAAGTTACAATTAAACCCAACACTACACTATAATTAAATAAACTAATTTAACAACAATTAAATACAATTAAATAAAATTATCTAAAGTACAAAAACAAACAAACACTAAATTACAGAAAATAGTAAACAAATTACAAGATTTTTAAACAAATTACACCTACTCTAATCCCCCTAACAAAATAAAAAAAAAAAAAAAAAAAAAAAAAAAAGCACTACCCTACACTAAATTACAAATAACCCTTAAAAGGGCCTTTTGCAGGGCATTGCCCCAAAGTAATCAGCTCTTTTACCTGTAAAAGAGAATTCTATCAGCAAATCGGAATTGAAGGGACACCATCTTGGATGACGTCACTTAAAAAGGTACCTTTATTCTGTGTTAGCCGTCGATTGAAGAGGATGCTCCGCGTTGGATGTCTTGAAGATGGACCCGCTCCGCGCCGCCTGGATAAAGACTTCTGCCCGTCTGGAGGACCACTTCACCCGGCTTGGATGAAGACTTCTCCCGTCTTCGTTGAGGACTCGGCCCGGTTGGGTGAAGACTTCTCCCGGTAAGGTGATCTTCAAGGGGTTAGTGTTAGGTATTTTTAAGGGGGTATTGGGTGGGTTTTAGAGTAGGGTTGGTTGTGTGGGTGGTGGGTTTTAATGTTGGGGGGGAGGTATTTGTACTTTTTTTTTTTTTTTTTACAGGTAAAAGAGCCGATTACTTTGGGGCAATGCCCCGCAAAATGGCCCTTTTAAAGACCATTTGTAATTTAGTGTAGGGTAGTACTTTTTTATTTTGGGGGGCTTTGATTAGGTGTAATTAGTTTAAAAATCTTGTAATTTGTTTATTATTTTCTGTAATTTAGTGTTTTTTTGTACTTTAGATAATTTTATTTAATTGTATTTAATTGTTGTTAAATTAGTTAATTTATTTAATTATAGTGTAGTGTTAGGTGTAATTGTAACTTAGGTTAGGTTTTATTTTACAGGTACTTTTGTATTTATTTTAGCTAGGTAGTTATTAAATAGTTAAAGGGACAGTCAACAGCAACAGCGATGAAAACTTTATCCCATACCTTAGATAAAGAAAAAAAAAAAAAGAGCCTGCACCGCATCCCATCTTCAATAACACTAACATTAGGTGGCTAATCTTCAATGAACATTTAGTTAACAGCGGCAGATATGGCCGCCAAACTCCGCCCCCTGTTACTTAGGAGGCTTCTTGTTTTAAATCCATACTCGTTCAGAGGGACACTGTTCTATTTCTAATGTGCACGCTCGCTATTAGAAAGAGAGCAGTGTCTCTGTGAACGCGGCTAAAGAATCTAGCTGAGGATTTGATTTGCATTGGCTGAAGAGTTAGAGAAGAAGCCTCCTACGTAACAGGGGGAGGAGTTTGGCGGTCATATCTGCCGTTGTTAACTAAATGTTCATTGAAGATTAGCCAGCTAACTTTAGTGTTATTGAAGATAGGATGCAGTGCAGGCTCTTTTTTTGCTTGATCTAAGGTATGGGATAACGTTTTCATCGGTGTTGACTGTCCATTTAATAACTATTTAATAACTATTGTACCTAGTTAAAATAAATACAAACTTGCCTGTAAAATAAACCCTAAGCTAGCTACAATGTAACTATTAGTTATATTGTAGCTAGTTTAGGGTTTATTTTATAGGTAAGTATTTAGTTTTAAATAGGAATTATTTAGTTAAATATAATTTAAATAAAATTACTATCATTAAGTTAGGGGGTGTTAGGGTTAGACTTAGGGGTTAATAACTTTAGTATGGG
Source organism: Bombina bombina (assembly GCF_027579735.1). NCBI lineage: Eukaryota > Metazoa > Chordata > Amphibia > Anura > Bombinatoridae > Bombina > Bombina bombina. The sequence continues at coordinate 621,204,416 of NC_069500.1, read as the reverse complement.
GATGGCAGATTAGGGGTTAATAAATGTAGGTAGGTGTCGGCGATTTTAGGGACGGCAGATTAGGGGTTAATATTTAACTAATGTTTGCGAGGCGGGGGTGCGGCGGTTTAGGGGTTATATTTATTATAGTGGCGGCGATGTCCGGTTCGGCAGATCAGGGGGTTAAAAAAATTATTTTAGTGTTTGCGATGTGGGAGGGCCTCGGTTTAGGGGTTAATAGGTAGTTTATGGGTGTTGGTGTACTTTTTAGCACTTTAGTTAAGAGTTTTATGCTACGGCGTTTTAGTGTAAAACTCTTAACTACTGACTTTAATATGCGGTACCAGTCTTGACAGGAGAGGGTCTACCGCTCACTTTTTGGCAGACTCATAATACCGGCGCTATGCAAGTCCCATTGAAAATATAGAATTCGCAATTGACGTAAGTAGATTTGCGGTATTTCAAAGTCTGGCCAAAAAAGTGAGCGGTACACCTGTACCTTCAAGACTCGTAATACCAGCGGGCGTTAAAAAGCAGCGTTGGGACCGGCCAACGCTGCTTTTTAAGCCTAATGCACACCCCGTAATCTAGCCGCTTGTGTTCCAACAAGACAGATAACTATAAAAAAAAAAAAAAAAAAAAATCAATAGCAGCTACAGGGTAACCCAGAGAATTGTATCAATATAAGTAAATGTTCTAAGTACAAATTAATATATAAAATCTTACTCCAATTTAACCAAACTCTTCCCTGGGTCCCACCAGGGGAGTATTGGGTTTAAGTATAGCTGTTGCATTGCAGTTACGGTTTACATACACAGAGTAGGACCATGCCCATTACCTGTTTTTATAATAATTGTGGCGTTACACTGATCAAGAGATTAGGATAATCCTTGTTTATGTACCAACATTATTTGGGCTTCACAAAATCATAGTCCAGTGAATTTAGGGATCTTTTTTTACTTGAATTGTGCACCACAATGGGCCTCTAGTCCAGTATGGATAACTCCATATAAGAGTAAGATTTTGTATTAATTTATAATTGTGGCATTTACTTTAATATTTACAATTCTCCAGGTTACCCTGTAGTTGCTATTGATTTTTTTAAATTATTTTTAACTGTCTTGTTTGAACACTTTGTATTTTAAAAGTGTATTAATTAAGTTATGTTTTACTGCAGAGCACCTTCCTTGTGATTGATGTAAAATTATTTAACAAGTGCTAGTAGAGTGCTACATTTTTTCTCAGTTTTTGCCTTTTAATATCTTGCAACATTTACCTCTTATTTTAATAGATATCCTGTAATGCCTTTGCATGGGAATTAAACAGTAAAGGGACAGTCTACTTCAAAATGTTTATTGCTTAAAATGATAATCCCTTTATTACCCATTCCCCAGTTTTGCAAACCAACACAGTTATATTAATAGACTTTTTTTTTTTTTTTTTTAAATAATATTTATTTTGGAAGAAAAAGCATGTCACGATAAGCATATCCCACAAAAAATACATAAAACACGTTTAGAATGTATGAATCCGCTTCATGGATCATGAATACTAAGGAGTCATTTGAGAAAATCTGGTTCTATTGGATCATGAATAACACACTTACCACCTAGCACATATAGAGTAATAGCACTAGTTCATAGCATTGGGAACCAAATGGTACTCAGGGATATTAATTAAAATGGGACCAAGTGCGAGTAATGAATTGGTAAATGCGAAGCAATTAAGAGTTTTCATAAAATTAAAGGCAAGAGACTGTTATATAAAGGATATGTGTTGATGGGTTTGTTCTATTTTTCTTTTCTTTAATTTTTTCTTTTCTTTCTTATTTTATCTTTATATACACGGGCAGCAACTGTTGTATTGTCAACCTTCCCCCATCCGGGGGCCCAATGCCTTATATTGTTTGTACTTTTTCTTTTGTTGTCTTTTTTCTGTAATGCCTTATTTATTTTGGCATATATGTTATGAAAATTCCAATAAAAATATTTAAACATAAAAATACATAAAACAAGTATACAAACACAAATTGTGGGTATCCCAAATGATGGGAGCTACATAACATTGGTTCATTCTAGTACTCCCGTCACATGTACAGATTGTATACGAATAGAGAAAACTGGGGAACAAATCTACCATGTAGCATGCCACAGCTTTCCATTTTACTTTAAATTTATGTTGTAAGTCAAACACTCACATAAATAGGTCCAGCAAATAAGTTCACATATAATCCAGCTGGGCTCAGAAGCCCTTCACAGATTGACACCAGGACCAAGTAGTAAGTAGATATAAAACACATAAAAAAAAAAACAAAAAAAACACAATCTATTAAGCTATATACTGGCCGCTCATATCTAGCTGCTAGAAAAAAGATATTTGCAAAAAACAGCCATAACTAACGAACAATTTATGAGTGCCAATGGCTAATATAACTTTATCAAGTAGTCACTGGATATTAATTTGTACTATAAAAAAAAAAAAAAAAAAACCCCACAAGATTCTGGGCAATGATCTTACTTAAAAGGGACACTGAACCCAATTTTTTTCTTTCGTGATAGAGCATGCAGTTTTAAGCAACGTTCTAATTTACTCCTGTTATTAAATTTTCTTCATTCTCTTGGTATGTTTATTTGAAAATCAAGGTTTTGATGCCGGCCCATTTTTGGTGAACAACCTGGGTTGTCCTTGCTGATTGGACAGCACCAATAAACAAGTGCTGTCCATGGTTCTGAACCAGAAATTTGCTGGCTCCTTAGCTTAAGTGCCTTCTTAGCTTAAGTGCCTTCTTTTTCAAATACAGATAGCAAGAGAACGATGAAAAATTGATAATAGAAGTAAATTAGAACATGCAATTTTAAGCAACTTTCTATCTGAATCATGAAAGAAAAAAAATTGGGTTCAGTATCCCTTTAAAGAGAGACTTAAAAGATATAATCGGTATACAGAATACATGTATTTATGTCAAAGTGTAGCTTTTATGTATAAGTAAGCTAAGAACACCTGCCTTAGGTTTGCAGAGAAAAAAAGTCTAATGAACGGCCATTAGCTACAAGGTAAAGAATATATAATACCTAGGATAGGGCAGAGACTCCCTAACTCTGCCTAGAGTTGCGGAGGATTTCAGCTTCCCCTAACCGCAATAGTTCTAAGTATGGGGGGGTGTACCTAGCAGATGCCATACTCTGAGAACACTTTTGAACTAAATTCACAAACTAACAATATAGATCTTCAGATTACCACCAGTGAATATACATGAGTATGTGCAACCAGCAGGGTTTTATAATAATAATAATAATAATAATAATAATAAAAAAAAAACACACGCGCCCTGCTATAAATCAACTACATAACTAGGCACTTTCACCCTATTTCACAGCTTTCCTCAGCATATATATGTGGATGCAGCAGGTTACTATTGCCACATAGTAATAAGCAAATTAGAAGTGGATGGTATCTTATTCAGCACAGAGCTGCACATAAACATCAATATACTTTTTACCTTTGTGATTACCTTATATCTAAGCCTCTGCAGACTGCCCCCTTATCTCAGTCACAATGCTATCTATATGGCACACGTGAACTAACAGGGTCTAACTGTAAAAAAAAAAAAAACTGTCAAAATGCACTTAGATAAGAGGCAGCCTTCAAGGACTTAGAAATTAGCATATGAGCCTACCTAGGTTTAGTTTTCAACAAAGAATACCAAGAGAACAAAGCAAATTTGATGATTAAAGTAAATTGTTAAGTTTAAATTTGCATGTCCTATTTGAATCATGAATGTTTAATTTTGACTTGATTGTTCCTTTAAAAATAAATGTCAAAATGAGATTCATAAGTGTGATGTGAAATTAACAGTAAGATTTAGCCAATGTTTCTTAAAACGTTGGCTAAAGCTTACACCTTTGGATTTTTATATAAAATATTTAGTTATGCATAAATGAAACAACTTTGTAATATACTTGTTATTTATTTTGCCCTCTTTTCATGTAATTTATTTCTGAAAATTGTGGATTCCCAGAAAGTAATTTTGGTAATTTTAACATGGTTATAATAAAGTTTCACTTTTTAAAGTGTATTTTTCTTTAATAAACTCCACAACCTCTTTATATTGTTTAATCAACATTGTGCTCAATTCAGCATAGTGGAGGTATTTCTTAACCCAAAAATTTGTTTGGTATTCACAGAAAGTAAAATGTACCCTGCTGAGTTCTCAAGACTAACCCTGCTACATATCTTTCTCTAACTGGCTTTACCTGATCTAAAACTGCAAAACAATGTACTTTATACTATCATTATTACAGTGGCAAGTCTTGGTGTCTGCAGACTAAAGCTCAGATTGGCTCCTCTAAATAAGTCAAATGGGGGGGGGGGGTAGAGTTTAGCAAGTGATAAACAATTGCAGTAAAAAGGATGTTAATTTGTTTTTTTAAACGCTTAGACTTGGTTGATGTTATTTTACAGCAACACAACAGGAAAAAAAAAATTGTCCTTACCCCTAATATTTTGTAGCCACTGCGCCTTTTATAGTACCAGCATCCAAAGATGAACAGAAGAGCAATGACTATAGCTAGTATAGCAATTCCAGCAGTCCTAGAAATGGCATAATTTTTAGTAAAAAAAATTTAACTTTCAAGTTAATGTCATAGTTCTTTCTAACAAACAGCATAAGCAGCCACATAAAGCAAAACGTAAATAGACAGCATTGAAAGCAACATTATTACTGTTATCAGAATATAGTAAATGTTAAGTTTCCAATTAGAAAATCTTATTCCTTCTAATATATTAGTCACATCAACTAATTGAGTTTTCTTACAAAAAAAAATGATTTAAAAAAAAAGGTTGAAGGGAACTGCCCCACAACACGGTGAATCAACTTTGGTTTGTGAAAACAAGTCAGTCATTCTGTGAAAAAGACAAAGGGTTTCATAACATGGGTCCCAGTCTGCTACAATCAGGCACCTCAGCCATGTTTCCCTGGACACTTATGAGTTGCACATGCTGTAGGGTGTGCAGGGTTGGAAGCACAATGCATGTTCCCCCTGCAGCATGTGTAAGTCATAAGAGTCCAGGAAAACAGTGTAAATAACTCCTTTTTTTATCGTCACTTCTGCCTTTTATATACTTTAATGCGTGAAAAAGTTTACAACCTTCGACTAAATCCCATCTTTAATTACTTTGAGGAAAATATTTAAAATATAATAAAAATATGCAAGGTAGATATGTTAGATTATAGAAGCTATGTTACACACATTTAAAAAGAAAATATTGTCCTTGAAAAATAATTATTTCTACTTACTGTTCTGCACTGAGCCTTATGTGCCCGCGACCCCTACCAGAGCTGGAATATTCCCCTAGGGTACTAAGAGAGTCAGGGCGCGGCATTGCTTGATGTCTGAACTGACAGATTCTGTTAAAGAAAAAAGAGAGATTTTTTTTTTTCCCCTCAGAATTGTTACACATTATACTTAAACACTCTGATTTTTAGTCAATCTGAACCCAAATACATTCTCACCCTGTCCAATTAAAGCATAAAATTACCATTAACTCATTCACTGAAAGTCGTCCTGCACATGTTGTTTTGTATAAAAAAAAATCAAGCAATATACTTTAGTTATGATATTAAAATATTAAACCCCAAAATAATTTGACCAAATATACTCATTATTAAAGATCATTCAACTATTGTTTTTATATATGCAGTGCAGTGACGCCCTGCAAGTAAACGAACAACAAAAATATGTTGTTTTTTTTCCCCCCTAGGTATGTTTTCCAACAAAGGAAAACAAAAGAACAAAGCAAATAGAAGCAAACTGAAAACATTGTTTAAATTGCATACCCTATGTGAATCACCAAAGCTCAAGTCTTACTTTTCTGTCCCTTTAAGACTTTCACTAATTTCCAAGTTACTACTGCAACTGATTAATGGAATAACAAGCTAAAGGTGTATCAAAGTCTGTTTATATATGCAGTGTATATGTTCACATTTCACGTAAAACTGTCATTTTGCAGGGCTTTAAAACGCTAAATGCATTGCAATATGCTGAGGGACTACTTGAAAAGAAAATGTTTTATATATACTATATATATATATATATATATATATATATATACACAACTCCTATTTCCAAATTTCCTACAATACTGAAATGTAAGCTCATAGACAGTCTGACATATGCATCTAAGTATTATCAACCTTCAGCAAATAATGCGCTAGGTGTGCTTTCATCTATCTCTGTGTATGTGTCTGCCAGTCTATCATTAACTCTGTCTACCTGTGGAACTAAACAAAAAAATAAAACTGCATATATGTTTGTTGTTGTTTTTTCCATAAGAACAGTAGTATATTGCTAACCCTGAGACTTTTTTGTTGTTCACTAAATAGTATCACTACTATCAAGTTTATTTACTTTGGCTCCTCAGAAGGGAAGCAGTCGTCATTTCTGCTACACTCCAGTCTTGGAAAGTGCTGCAAAAATAATAAATAATTTTGTTGAATGCAAATGTTTTCTGTTTTCTTTTCTAATCCGGTATACAAATTGCTTAACCAGCATACTGCAATTAAATTACCTCAGCGAAATGTTGTATCTGGCAAGTTCTGAAAAAAGTCATTGTTTTGTGGTAAATTGCTTTAATGTATTTGACTGCGGAAAATGAAGTATGAAAACAATTTCAGCACCAAGTAATATTATCAGTAAAACTGGTTATCTCGGAATAAATAACATGTGAGAATGATTTGCTAAAAATTGCTAATGTTTAGCCTAGAAACAGATAAGCTGTGTGGACTCACCTTACTTCTCTGCTTGTAGATTTTCTTTGCTGAATGCAGACCCCAGTTTGCTCCCATAATCTTTTGGCTAAATCTTCTGACTGTCACGGGTTGAATTCTTAAGAAAGCCTTTGATTTGTTTTAATTAGCGTGAAAGCAGAGACGATTTAGCCTTGTCTACTTCTTTCCAGTAACAGAAGTACATACAATAATTGCCTGAGCATGCAAAAGTCACAAAGAAACCATGAGACTTCAAATCTCTGTTATTGGACCTCTCTCACACTCACGGGGCCTGTGTGTTTGACAAGAAAGATTTCTTTATGTATTTGGGCATATTTCTGTATTTCTATTTATTTTTATACTATATTAATATATACTATAGTATATACTATACTTTAATACTAATTTCTGAGTATGGTGTTCCAAAATACTATAATGTCTTAATAAAAATTGTCATTAAAGCATTTTTATCTATGCATATTATATATCAGCAATGCTTTAACATAATTTAACACTTATTTTGCCAGCATAGTTGACCAGGTTTTGCTAATCAAGAGCAGTTCAGAAATGATTTCCTTGAAAGACTTGGGGCAAGATCTATCATGAGGCAAATGCCCTGATGGTTTTCACGCTCCTTAATTTGAGCTTGCAGTGGATATTTATGAAGCAGCGGTTTAATCTGTTGCTTGATAAATCCTCTCCCCAACTTGGAGTTGGCGGATTCATTTGACTGGAGTGATTGACAAGCGCTACTATCATGCAATTGGTTGCATGAGGGTTGTGGGTGGCACTCATGCAATGGCAAATATGGGTAACAAATGTACCCCAAAATCTGTGATCGAATGCAGACAGGTTTACAACATGTGAATCATGTTTATTCACATATTTTAAGCAGCAGATTGTGTTTTGCGGGTATGTTTGTGCTTTTTTACATTTAAAACCTTTATTAGTTTTGTTTTTTTACTTTTTTAGGCCTCTCTGAGGCACAGACACTGTCCTGGGTGGTAGCCCCGCCCCCTCAGCTTCCCGGTCTTTTTCTCCTCTCTCCAGAGCTGCAGCTGGGGAGGAACAGGCCTTAAAAGCATCTGTATGCTTTTTTCTTAAGAAATCTGCATTGAATTGTGATCCTGTCATTTGAGGGAGGGTGAGTTCCCATGCAGGAGCTGCCAGGAGGGTCACTTGGGGGCATTTTAGCAGTCAGTGTATTTTCTTACCCTTTAACCACTTTCTGGTGTCAAGGGTGTAAATTGGCTAGTGTAGAGGGCTCTCTAACATTTTATTTAATCAGTGTATGTGTTATTTCATACTCTGCTATACTTGTGACATAATGGAACCCAGTGAATCTGTCCCCATTGAAACTATGTCAAACACTATGGAAGAGGGTCCTACTGATACGTCCCCCTGTATATAATTGTGTCTGTTTTGCAAATCTGTTCCAGTGTACCAAGTCAATCAACTTTGTAATAGATTCCAGAGATATTTCATGTTCCAGATTTGGTTTCTGACTAAATAGCCAAAGAAACAAAAAAAAATAGTATTTAATTTGCTCCTTCTTCCAGATTTAAGAGAATGTTCTAGAGATTTATGGGAAACCATACCCAAAGTTGATGGAGCTTTTTCCACTCATTACAAATGCACTACTATCCCCATTGAGGGTAGAACCTCTTTCAGTGATCCAATCAACCACAAAAATGTCCCCAAAAATCATGTGAAGGTGGCTGCCTTTATGCAATGTGTTCAGGATCTAAAAGATATGGGAGTAATTATCCCAGTACTTGTGTCTTCACAGGGTCAAGGGTTTTACTCCAATCTGTTCAATGTCCCAAAGATGGATGGGACTTTCAGATCCATTTTAGATTTGAACACTCTAAACATTCACACAATTTTACTCCTTATCCAACAGGGTCAATTCATGTCTACTATAGACCTAAAGGATCCTGCACATCCCTATCCACAGAGATCACCATCAATTCCTAAGGTTTGCATTCCTAGACAAACATTACCAGTTTTTCACCCTTTCATTTGGTCTAGCTACAGCTCCTCACATGTTTACAAAGGTGCTAGGAGCATTGTTGGCGGTGATCAGAGCTCAGGGGATCTCAATTGCCCCTTATCTGGATGATATCTTAGTGCAGGCCCCTTCTCTGCATCTAGCTATTGCTCATACTCAAAGGCTACTATCTTTTCTCAGAGACCACGGTTGGATAATCAATATTCCAAATAATTTGTTAAATCTTGCTACAAGGGTGTCTTTTCGAGGAGTCATTATAGATTCAGTCCTAATATGTATATTCCTGATGGAATCACACAGAATAAACTTCAGAAGATGTGTCTGCACCTGCAACATTCTTCATTTCCATCAGTAGCTCAATGCATGGAGGTGGTGGGTCTTAAGCTGTAGCTTTGGACCCAGTTCCTTTTGCCCGCATCCACTTGTGACCACTTCAACTATCTATGCTCAATCAGTGGTCAAAGGATTATCTGCAATTGGAACAGCAGATTGTTCTGGATTTATTTTTTAGACAATCTCTCTCTTGGTGGATACAAGGTCCCTCTTTGACCCTTGGGGCATCCTTCCTTCACCCATCATGGGCTACTGTGACAACAGTCGCCAGTCTTTCAGGCTGTGGCGCAATCTGGAATTCTCATAGAACGTAAGGAGTTTGGTCCCCTCTTGAGGCGAGGTTACCAATCAACATTCTGGAACTTCAAGAGATTCTTTGGGTTATTCAGTCCTGGTAAGCAAGTAATTGCTTGAATAAAAAAAAAAAACACTCAAGTGTAAATACGGGCGCTAACCAAAGAAACAAAGGTTACAACAAGTATCACAATGTTGCAACAATAGTATCAAACCACATATATATCAAAAATGTGCTAACTGTGAGGATATGAGTTCATGCTGATAACAGGCTCTAATGTCTGTGCTCAGGAAGAAGGTTTCCTTATTTACTCCAGTTACATCAATACCTGATATCTCTCAGTGTTCTGACTGTGTCCAGCAACAGCTGCACAGGAAGACTTCATATGTGTTAGAAACGGCCAAAGCACTGAGAGATATCAGGTATTGATGTAAAAGGAGTGAATAAGGGAACCTTCTTCCTGAGCACAGACATTAGAGCCTGTTATCAGCATGAACTCATATGTGTTAGTATTTTATCCACTTTGGACCAATATCTGGGTTTACTTTGATCATATTGTATGCCTACTGGTTTGCGGTGATCCTAGCAGATAGACAGTCAGTGTCCTCGGGCTCTGAGATGAGAGGCGATTTTTGCTGGGCAACTCTGAGGATCCGGCCTGCCTAGTGAGCACTATGTTTAGTGCTTTACCACATGTAAGTGTAATCTACCCTGTACGCTTTGCACTTTATTCCTACAGAATTATGCTATGTGGCGCCTTCTCCATTTCATTTTAGGATCAATTGCTTGAATCAAACAGGAGTCAGCTTTTGTAATCTTGATTGTTCCAGCCTGGCCCAGAAAAACATGGTATGTGGATCTAGTGCAGATGTCCTCATCTCCTCCATAGCTAAGACAAAATCTATTTTCTCAAAGGCCTCTTTTCCCTCAGGATCTAAAATCTCTAAGTTTAACAGTGTGGAGACTGAACGCCTAGTTTTACAACATAGAGGTTTCTCTGATTCAGTTATTAACACTCTGATTTAAGCCAGAAAGCCTGTAACCCAAAAAATGTATCACAAGATTTGGAGGGCATACTTTGAATGATGCTCTTCCAGAGCTTTTTCTTCGTATTCCTTTATGATTCCTAAACTTCTTCAGTTTTTACAAGATGGCTTTGACAAGGGGTTGTCGGCTAGTTCCCTAAAAGGTCAAATTTCTGCTTTATCTGCTCTGTTTCATAGAAATTTAGCTAAGCTTCCTGATGTTCAAACTTGTCCAGGCGCTAGTAAGACATATTTCTCTGCCCTGAAATTTGAATCTAGTTGTTTCTGTTGAACAAGGTCCTCCATTTGAACCGTTGCATTCCATTGATATTAAACTTTTATCTTTGAAAGTACTTTTCCTGTTAACAAGAGTTTCTGAGTTGGCAGCTTTGTTCTTTGATTCTCCATTTTAGTTTTTCACAAAGATAAAGCTGTACTTCGTACTAGAGATTATTTTCTTCCTAATGAAGATATTGTTGTTGTCAGCCGTAAGGAATCAGTCCAGGATTTAACCCAACTGCTAGAGTGATAAGATAAACACACGCTAGCACACTGAGAGGAACCCAGGACATGGCCCACTCATGAAAGAATAAAAGCCAATAATTATGCAGGAAAAGAAAAACTGTACTCACAGGTGTTGCAGGGTTACGTAGCAGTCTCGACTGAGATGAGGGGAGTACAAGGTAAAGAGAGTTATGCAGGTTGAGGGTATACCGTAAGAGTGGTCAGACAATGGAGAGATCAGTAACAATGTTGAACAGGCAGAGGATGATCCGTTAGAGTGGTCAGGCAATGCAGAGGTCAGTAACAATGTTGAACAGGCAGAGGATGATCCGTTATAGTGGTCAGGCAATGCAAAGGTCAATGTCCCTTTAAGCAGGTTTAAGGATAAGGCAGCCGAGTGATCAGGCAAAGCAATGGTCAATGTCCCTTTAAGAAGGTTTAAGGATCAGTCTGCAGAGTAGTCAGGCAAGACAAGGGTCAATATCCAGCAGACAGGATTTTAAGGATCAGGCTGTAGAGTAGTCAGGCAAGGCAAGGGTCAATATCCAGCAGACAGGATTTTAAGGATCAGGCTGTAGAGTAGTCAGGCAAGGCAAGGGTTAATATCCAGCAGACAGGTTTTTAGTGATCAGGCTGTAGAGTAGTCAGGCAAGGCAAGGCAAGGGTCTATATCCAGCAGACAGATCTAAATATAGGTAGAGAGCAGAAACTCACAGAGCCACAAACAGGAAAGAACACTGACAAACGGGCCCCGAAGAAAACTCCCGCCGGCATTTTAAAGCCAGTGACGAAAAGGAGGCTGTGACGTATGGGGGTGTGTCCCAGGAAGGCCGTGTCACGTTACTAGGCAACGTGACGTGGTAAGGACACAGAGGAGATCTGGGAGCCGCAGTGACACGGCGATGAACGGATCAGTTGTTCCTTCTTTGTGTCCAGATCCTGTTAATTCTAAGGGACGACTCTTACATAATCTTGATGTAATCAGAGCATTGAAGTTTTATCTTCAAGCTACTCAGGAATTAAAACAATCTTCCAGTTTTTTTGTCCATTATTCTGGGACTAGTAGTGGGGCAAAAGGTTTCAACGGTAGCTTTGGCATTTTGATATGCATCTTTGGAGCAGATTTGCAAATCAGCAACATGTTCGCCTCTGAATACCTTTTTAAAATTTTACAGATTTTATATTTTTTTTGCTTCTTGACAAGCAACTTTTGGCAGGAAAGTCCTTCAGGCCACAGTGTCTGATAATTAGGAACTGCCAGAATATTGTTTGACCCATTCAGTAACATGGACTATCTGCTCAGGTATTAATCCCACATGCTATGGAGCTTTATGGACCATTATAATTTTACGAACAAGAAAATAAAATTTATGCTTACCTGATAAATTATTTTCTTTTGGAATGATGATGGTCTTTTTAGCTATGCATTAAACTGAGGAGAAATAGGAGGTGGGAGGGAATTTAAGCTCTTGTGTGGGTTATTGGCCTCCTCCTAGCAGGAATTATATCCCACATGTTATGGACCCCTATGGACCATCATCATTCCAAAAGAAAATAATTTATCAGGTAAGCATACATTTTGTTTTTGTTTATAAGGCGAGTTTTATTCTGCAGAGTGCAGATGTATTAGCTGAGGCATAAATGGAAAATTAGTCATCTGCTTTTCCTATCAATCCTGAAAAATCTTATTGGTCATTTGACAGCTGTAATTCATAGTCAGATGTAGTCTGTTTTACAGATCCTTAAAGGTACACTGTACTCATTTTTTTTTCATTATTCCATTTTAAAGAGGACATTTCAATGATTTTTATGTTTTTTTGGAAACTCATGTTCTTGGTCATTTTTTTTTTCTTTTTTAAACTTTTATCCTCATGCTTGCAGAGGTTTTACCCTCTACACCAGTAAAGCAGAGATATTTGCCCTTATAAACCAGTGACTATTAGTTGAGAATACACAATAATAATTTATACTGCAATAATAGTTTAAACATCATATTTTTAAGAAAATATGTTCAACATGTGTAAACTTTGATATTTTATGTGCACAATATATTTTGTAAACACACTATCAATTACGACTATAGTTAACCATATATTAGAGATCCTCAGTTCTATAGAATACTTATTCCACACATTTGGACTATTTACTGATGCCTCTTTCACTTTTTAGATCTTTGAAGACATTCAATCAGTCTCTATAGCATCAACAGATAGTATAATAATCAGGGGAGCCTTTAACGTTCTGCTGTTATTAAAGGAATTTAAAAACTCAACTCTGAGAAACAACTAACTAGAATTAAGAAGCAATATGGCCGGTCTACCAGGGAACCAGGAGATTTCATAGTGGGCTGTATCAGCTGGGGCTGGCCAATTACTATTAAAGGGGGTGTTGCTGCTAGTGATGCTTTATATCACCTCTAGGAGTATTACAAATACTAAGGATAGTGCACAGGGAAATGCAAAATGCATAGTACAGACATTGCCGTCCACGCTAACCTGAAATTACTTAGCATGGCCCCTGGCTCTGACAGCAACAGATCCTGCTATCTTCAGTCTTCCCAGTTCTGCTGTTGGCTGTGATTTTGCTCTTAGTCTCTACATTACTCTTAATCTAATTCCTCACTGAGGCCTGCAACTGCCTCTCCTATTTTTTATCGTTAGTTCCATTTGCCATCTTTTCCCGTTTTAATACTATGTATGACTTCCTCCTTGTGAAAACCTAGAGGTATTTTGTATATGCAATGGTACTGTCAGGATCATATCAGCTGTCTATGCTGACAGCTTTATTTACACACTGTCAGTTATGCTCCTATAGCAGTGTTTTAGTTGTGTTTGGGTTTACTGTGCATCCCAATAGAAATATATTATGTTAGGGATGTAGCACACCTGTGCTATCAGACATGTAGATGTTAGAGAGCCATAGACTATCACTTGAGTGATTAAAAATAGCTTTGGGCTTGTAATATGACCCCAAAAAGAGAAATGCTATTAATTGCACTCAAATGATGATCACGCACAATAGCGCTAATATTTTTGTGCTCCACTTGTAATCATTCTCCTACAAAGGGGATAAATATATAATTCAAGGCTATTCGTGTGGCAATGCATATGCTGCTTGAGTGGACTTTAGCTATGTATTGTTTAACCCTTTTAAACATGGAAACATTTGTTCATTAATAAAATATTAAAATACATTTCAGCATATTATCATGGTTTTTATATGTCCCTTAAGCTTTTTTATGGTGGTTTGTAATTATCATTATAATAGTCCCTACAAAATAGGAACAACGTACAGTGGGGCAAAAAAGTATTTAGTCAGCCACCAATTGTGCAAGTTCTCCCACTTAAGAAGATGAGAGAGGCCTGTAATTTTCATCATAGGTATATCTCAACTATGAGAGACAAAATGTGGAAACAAATCCAGACAATCACATTGTCTGATTTGGAAAGAATTTATTTGCATATTATGGTGGAAAATAAGTATTTGGCCACCTACAAACAAGCAAGATTTCTGGCTCTCACAGACTTGTATCTTCTTCTTTAAGAGGCTTCTCTGTCCTCCACTCATTACCTATATTAATGGCACCTTTTTGAACTTGTTATCAGTATAAAAGACACCTGTCCACAACCTCAAACAGTCACACTCCAAACTCCACTATGGTGAAGACCAAAGAGCTGTCGAAGGACACCAGAAACAAAATTGTAGACCTGCACCAGGCTGGGAAGACTGAATCTGCAATAGGCAAGCAGCTTGGTGTGAAGAAATCAACTGTGGGAGCAATAAGTATAAAATGGAAGACATACAAGACCACTGATAATCTCCCTCGATCTGGGGCTCCACGCAAGATCTCACCCCGTGGGGTAAAAATGATCACAAGAACGGTGAGCAAACATCCCAGAACCACATGGGGGGACCTAGTGAATGACCTGCAGAGAGCTGGGACCAACGTAACAAAGGCTACCATCAGTAACACACTACGCCGCCAGGGACTCAGATCCTGCAGTGCCAGACGTGTCCCCCTGCTTAAGCCAGTACATGTCCGGGCCAGTCTGAAGTATGCTAAAGAGCATTTGGATGATCCAGAAGCGGATTGGGAGAATGTCATATGGTCAGATGAAACCAAAGTAGAACTGTTTGGTAGAAACACAACTCGTTGTGTTTGGAGGAGACAGAATGCTGAGTTGCAACCAAAAAAACACCATACCTACTGTGAAACATGGGGGTGGCAACATCATGCTTTGGGGCTGTTTCTCTGCAAAGGGAACAGGACGACTGATCCGTGTACATGAAAGAATGAATGGGGCCATGTATCGTGAGATTTTGAGTGCAAACCTCCTTCCATCAGCAAGGGCATTGAAGATGAAACGTGGCTGGGTGTTTCAGCATGACAATGATCCCATACACACCACCCAGGCAACAAAGGAGTGGCTTCGTAAGAAGCATTTCAAGGTCCTGGAGTGGCTTAGCCAGTCTCCAGATCTCAACCCCATAGAAAACCTTTGGAGGGAGTTGAATACAGTATACATGTATTTGTACAATATTGTTTTAATCATTTTCATCAGATAGTGTTATTATGAGTGTAACTGTACTTTTCAATGTATTTTTGATGCATTTTTTGACACTTTTTTGTCTCGCGTACCAGTTAACCAGAGCTCTGAGCTTGTGGTAATCACTCTAGTAGAACTCGCAATTGCACTCACACGTTCGCATTTAGTTTCACCTTGTAATACGAGCAAACCTTCCGACATGCATAAACAGCCACTATAAACCCGATATTGCTTGCACAAAACAGTTAGTGCGCCACTCGGTATCTGGCCCTTAGAAAGAATATAAGATAAAACACTGCATTAGATGTACAGACAAGAATGTAGTATTAATCATCCACTGTAAATGTGGGCAGGGCCGGATTTCCCATTAGGCCCAGTAGGCATGTGCCTACAGACGCATTGCAGTGAGGGGCGTCTGCCTGTCAGTATATCTTAATAAAAAAAATAAAAAATTCGGAGGGCATTCATTTTAGTAAGAATTGTGCTGCCAGCTGCCTACCGAGTCGAGTGTTTCATTGGGAATATTTTACAGCAGTCCAGGGAGCCATTAAGGAGAGAGGGGCAAAGATTAAAACTAAACCCCTCCCATTTTCGCCAGGTATATTTACTGTTAAAGTTTCACTATTATTTTATGTACTTCTGTTGCCTCCCTCACACAGCCAAGCTCCATGCTGATGTGGAACAGACACTTTCTGTTGAAGGAATGAAGGCTTCAGGACAGGCTAGGACTATTCAAGGCTTCTAAATGCTGCCTAGAACTTTAACCCCTTGGCTACCAGAGAGGATTGCAGTGTATTCATTTGTTATGTGCTGTATTCCTTTTTTATAACCAGGGGGTTACATTCTGCTTCAGGATGTATGTTTTTGTTCTATAAAGGCCTTGGAAGTGAGGAGGTTATGTGGGACTAGCTGCTCTGCTCTTTATTATAAGATGCCGATTGTGATTTACAGCCTTTAGGGCACTTTGACAACAATGTTTGTAGACTGTAAGGCTGTTGCTATAAATGAAGAGCTTGATTACTAAAGGTTAAAAATAAAAATGTGTATGTGTGTAAACCACTCACATGGCATATTTGTGTGTGTATGTATATACTGTATATATATATATATATATATATATATATATATATATATATATATATATATATATATATATATATACACACACACATAGTATATACATACACATCACATTAAAAATTGTACATCTGTTCTTTTATCAAGTGAGTATGGTATGTTTGTGTTTTGTGGTAAATTGAATTTTACCCCTGAATTTTCTGGATTATTTACTATAGATCTATATACAAATACCACTGTCTGGGTCCTAAAAGTAGAGCTCCTAAATATTCTTACTGCCTTCTAATTTTAAACACATTTGTTGACCCCTGGATTACATATAATCTACAACATTCCATTTTTTTTTCCTTTGAGAGCAACATCATATTATATTTTATTTCAGAACAAAATAAATTTAACATCACAAGATTATTTTCATGTAGTGGAAAAAAAAGACTACATTTTATATGTTCTTCCACTGGCTGCAAAGGTTGTTAATGATCTTGCATGCTGCTAGTTTTAATATTGCTATTGTTTACCCAAAACTGTGTTTAACTCCAACAAAATGTTAAGCACATAGTCAAAGTCATCTCCAGAAAAGCAATACACTAATGGTTTGTCAGTAAACATGTCCTATGAGCCCATCTGGGTCTGCACAGATGTGTATTGCTGTCTCAGAACTGACATTGACTATGACCTAGATTTGGAGTTTGGCGTTAGCCGTGAAAACCAGCGTTAGAGGCTCCTAACGCTGGTTTTAGGCTACCGCCGGTATTTGGAGTCACTCAAAATAGGGTCTAACGCTCACTTTTCAGCCACGACTTTTCCATACCGCAGATCCCCTTACGTCAATTGCGTATCCTATCTTTTCAATGGGATTTTTCTAACTCCGGTATTTAGAGTCGTTTCTGAAGTGAGCGTTAGACATCTAACGACAAAACTCCAGCCGCAGGAAAAAAGTCAGTAGTTAAGAGCTTTCTGGGCTAACGCCGGTTTCTAAAGCTCTTAACTACTGTACTCTAAAGTACACTAACACCCATAAACTACCTATGTACCCCTAAACCGAGGTCCCCCCACATCGCTGACACTCGAATAAATTTTTTTAACCCCTAATCTGCCGACCGCCACCTACGTTATCCTTATGTACCCCTAATCTGCTCCCCCTAACACCGCCGACCCCTGTATTATATTTATTAACCCCTAATCTGCCCCCCTCAACGTCGCCTCCATCTGCCTACACTTATTAACCCCTAATCTGCCGACCGCAAAGCGCCGCCACCTACGTTATTCTTATGTACCCCTAATCTGCTGCCCCTAACACCGCCGACCCCTATATTATATTTATTAACCCCTAATCTGCCCCCCTCAACGTCGCCTCCACCTGCCTACACTTATTAACCCCTAATCTGCCGAGCGGACCTGAGCGCTACTATAATAAAGTTATTAACCCCTAATCCGCATCACTAACCCTATAATAAATAGTATTAACCCCTAATCTGCCCTCCCTAACATCGCCGACACCTAACTTCAATTATTAACCCCTAATCTGCCGACTGGAGCTCACCGCTACTCTAATAAATGTATTAACCCCTAAAACTAAGTCTAACCCTAACACTAACACCCCCCTAAATTAAATATAATTTACATCTAACGAAATTAATTAACTCTTATTAAATAAATTATTCCTATTTAAAGATAAATACTTACCTGTAAAATAAATCCTAATATAGCTACAATATAAATTATAATTATATTATAGCTATTTTAGAATTAATATTTATTTTACAGGTAACTTTGTATTTATTTTAACCAGGTACAATAGCTATTAAATAGTTAAGATCGGAACAGCCAATAGAATGCGAGCTCAATCTGATTGGCTGATTGGATCAGCCAATCGGATTGAACTTGATTCTGATTGGCTGATTCCATCAGCCAATCAGAATATTCCTACCTTAATTCCGATTGGCTGATAGAATCCTATCAGCCAATCGGAATTCGAGGGACGCCATCTTGGATGACGTCCCTTAAAGTTGGACGTCGCCGGAAGAAGATGGGTCCGCGGTGGAGGTCTTCAGGATGGAGCCGGTCGTCATCGGATGAAGATAGAAGATGCCGCTTGGATCAAGATGGTTGCCGGTCCGGATCGCCTCTTCTTCCCGGATAGGATGAAGACTTTGGAGCCTCTTCTGGACCTCTTCAGCCACCGGATGATGGATCGCCAACCCCCGCTTGGGTTGGATGAAGATTTTGGAGCCAGGACGGATCGGTGATACCTGGTGAGGTGAAGACAAGGTAGGATGATCTTCAGGGGCTTAGTGTTAGGTTTATTTAAGGGGGGTTTGGGTTAGATTAGGGGTATGTGGGTGGTGGGTTGTAATGTTGGGGGGGGTATTGTATGTTTTTTTTTACAGGCAAAAGAGCTGAACTTCTTGGGGCATGCCCCGCAAAGGGCCCTGTTCAGGGCTGGTAAGGTAAAAGAGCTTTTAACTTTAGTAATTTAGAATAGGGTAGGGCATTTTTTATTTTGGGGGGCTTTGTTGTTTTATTAGGGGGCTTAGAGTAGGTGTAATTAGTTTAAAATTGTTGTAATATTTTTCTTATGTTTGTAGATATTTTTTTATTTTTTGTAACTTAGTTCTTTTTTATTTTTTGTACTTTAGTTAGTTTATTTCATTGTAGTTATTTGTAGATATTGTATTTAATTAATGTATTGATAGTGTAGTGTTAGGTTTAATTGTAGGTAATTGTAGGTATTTTATTTAATTAATTTAATGATAGTATAGTGTTAGGTTTAATTGTAACTTAGGTTAGGATTTATTTTACAGGTAATTTTGTAATTATTTTAACTAGGTAACTATTAAATAGGTCTTAACTATTTAATAGCTATTGTACCTGGTTAAAATAATTACAAAGTTGCCTGTAAAATAAATATTAATCCTAAAATAGCTACAATGTAATTATAATTTATATTGTAGCTATATTAGGGTTTATTTTACAGGTAAGTATTTAGCTTTAAATAGGAATAATTTATTTAATAAGAGTTAATTAATTTCGTTAGATTAAAATTATATTTAATTTAGGGGGGTGTTAGGGTTAGGGTTAGACTTAGCTTTAGGGGTTAATCCATTTATTAAGATAAACGGTGAGCTCCGGTCGGCAGATTAGGGGTTAATAATTGAAGTTAGGTGTCGGCGATGTTAGGGAGGGCAGATTAAGGGTTAATACTATTTATTATAGGGTTAGTGATGCGGATTAGGGGTTAATAACTTTATTATAATAGCGGTGCGGTCCGCTCGGCAGATTAGGGGTTAATAAGTGTAGGCAGGTGGAGGCGACGTTGAGGGGGGCAGATTAGGGGTTAATAAATATAATATAGGGGTCGGCGGTGTTAGGGGCAGCAGATTAGGGGTACATAGGGATAATGTAAGTAGCGGCGGTTTACGGAGCGGCAGATTAGGGGTTAAAAATAAAATGCAGGTGTCAGCGATAGCGGGGGCGGCAGATTAGGGGTTAATAAGTGTAAGGTTAGGGGCGTTTAGACTCGGGGTACATGTTAGAGTGTTAGGTGCAGACGTAGGAAGTGTTTCCCCATAGCAAACAATGGGGCTGCTTTAAGAGCTGAACGCGGCTTTTTTGCAGGTGTTAGGTTTTTTTTCAGCTCAAACAGCCCCATTGTTTCCTATGGGGGAATCGTGCACGAGCACGTTTTTGAGGCTGGCCGCTTGCGTAAGCAACTCTGGTATTGAGAGTTGAAGCTGCGTTAAAAATGCTCTACGCTCCTTTTTTGGAGCCTAACGCAGCCTTTATGTGGACTCTCAATACCAGAGTTATTTTTATGGTGCGGCCAGAAAAAAGCTGGCGTTAGTTTTTCGGGTCATTACCGACAAAACTCCAAATCTAGCCGTATGTGTTTAACTCTTTTGCAAGAGGCTAACACACTTCTGTGCAAGCACTAGTGCAATAATAAAATGCCCTAGAAAACTGTCACATTTTATGTCCCTTTAAATAGGGTTTTCTTTAGAATATTTTTCATTAAAAGTTTAAGATGATTTGTTTTTGTTATACATAATATAAATTGTATGGCCATTTGAGTTAAGTGAATATTGATTTTTGGTGTAGCTTCCATTACAACAAATATTGCAATTGGTGTATGTTTTTGTGTATCTCCATAAAAGGGAAATGTATTTACCTTAAGCTTTAATGTTTTACATCTAATATTTATTTTTAGTTGTCCTAAATAATAATTAAAAAATGTCCTCAGATTATTTCACTTGCTTGTGTGTGTGTGTGTGTGGGTGCTTCAGGTTTTTGTGCCTGCAGGCACCTGAGATGTAAATCCGGCCCTCAATGTGGGGTTCAATATGTGAGTGAATCAGTGAGACCTGTGAGAGAAAGGATTAAAGACTTGCCTGTTCCTAAGCTCTTTATAAAATGAAATGGGAGGAATTTTAAACATTTTAGTTACATTGGTAATGCTAAAAATGGAGAGGTGGTAAGGTGGTAAATTAATTGCAAAGGATTCTAAGTCTAACCCTAAAAGGTTCTTTAAGTACATAAATAGCATAAAATCTAAGAGGGATAATATAGGTACATTAAAATGTGTGGAGGGTAGCATGATAAATAATGACAGGGAGAAGGCTGAGGTACTAAACCAGTTTTTTTCTTCAGTATACACAAGAGAGGAACCATTGGATGATACTTTGGAACAAAATAGAACATGCCAGTCCATACCATTAACTGGGTTATGTTTAGAGGATATCAGGAAAAAAATGGATAATAATAAGGTAAATAAAACTCCAGGTCCAGATGGAATACACCCAAGGGTATTAAGGGAACTTAGCACTGTTATAGACAAACCTCTACTATTAATTTTTCAAGACTCATTATCGTCAGGCATGGTACCCCAGGATTGGCGTAAAGCTGATGTGGTGCCACTCTTCAAAAATGAAAGCAGGGATGATCGAGGAAGCTATAGACCAGTTAGTCTGACATCAAAAGTGGGGAAGATATTTGAAGGGATTATATTGATGAGCATATTCGTGTAAACAAGTTTATGAGTTCTAATCAGCATGGTTTTAGGAGAAATAGATCATGTCAAACTAATCTAATTAGATTCTACGAGGAAGTAAGTAAAAATATAGATAAAGGGGAATCAGTTGATGTGATATACTTAGATTTTGCAAAGGCATTTGATACAGTGCCACATGAGAGATTAATGCACAACATTAAGGGACTGGGAATAGCTGAAAATGTTAGCTCATGGATAAATAACTGGATAAAAGATAGGGAGCAACGAGTAGTAGTAAATGGATCATACTCAGATTGGACAAAGGTAATCAGTGGAGTCCCCCAGGGATCAGTACTGGGCCCTGTTCTTTTTAATATTTTTATAAATGACTTGGAGCAAGGATTAAATAGCGACATCTCTATTTTTGCAGATGATACTAAGTTAAGTAAGGTCATTAGGTCAGAGCAGGATGAACTTTCATTACAGAGGGATCTGCAAAATTGAGAAGTATGGGCAAGTAAATGGAAAATTAGATTTAATACGGAAAAATGCAAGGTTCTACATTTTGGAAGTAAAAATAAGCAGGCAACATATTTTTTAAATGGGACAAGACTTAGCCAAACAGAGGAGGAAAGGGATTTGGGAGTAGTAATAGATAACAAGCTAAAGATGGGTGCACAATGCAGGGCAGCGGCTTCAAAGGCTAATAAGATACTAGCATGTATTAAAAGAGGCATTGATTAAAGGGAGTTAAGCATAATTCTGTGACTATATAAAGCCCTGGTAAGACCTCACCTTGAGTATGGAGTGCAGTTCTGGGGACCGATTGCAAAAAAAGATATTGCAGAACTAGAAAAAGTTCAGAGAAAGGCCACAAAGCTAATAAAGGGATTGGAGAAATGAACCTATGAGGAGAGGCTAGCCAAACTGGGTCTGTTTTCTTTAGAAAAAAGGCACTTGAGAGGTGACATGATTACTTTATATAAATATATTCAAGGCCCATATTCAGAGATGGCAGAAGCTCTGTTTATTCCAAGAAAATTGTTTCTGACAAGAGGTCACAATTTAAGGTTGGAGGAAAGGAGATTTAATCTCCTGCAACTGAAACATTTTTTCACTGTAAGAACAATAAAATTGTGGAACTCATTACCAAAGGAGGCAGTGAATGCCAATACCCTAGATACATTTAAAATTGTTTGGATACATTTCTGTCTAGAAACAAAATTCATGGATATGATTGCTAGTATTAAATGGGTCACCTTTTAGTGGGATTATTTAACCTTAACTGGAGCTTTTTGTAAGTATTTTAGATTTGTATAGGTTGAACTCGATGGACTTCAGTCTTTTTTCAACCTTATCTACTATGTTACTATGTTATACATCATGCATGAATTATTTATTGGATCCAATAATAATTGTTGTAATTGTGAGAAATGAAAGATATAATAATAATTTATTTGTTTTTCTGGTAAACAGATTTGATGCTGTCTCTTAGGCGCACACATTAGCTTTTGTATTGGAGTCAGCTTATCAGATAGATAGATAGATAGATAGATAGATAGATAGATAGATAGATAGATAGATCGATCGATAGATTGATTTACAAACTCAAATATTTTATTTTTTATTTTTTATTAATTACTTTTTATTGAGATTTTTAAATAATTGTACAACATCAGTGTCATTAAAGTTGCATTAGTCAGTTACAATTGGCGATAAGTGTAAAAAACAAATTTCCATTCTCTTCTTTGCTATGATATAACCGAGGATAGCAGTCAAGTAAATAAAAGGACAAAAACTAAAAGCAAATGGAAAACAATACAATATATAAGAAAAAGCATCTCATATGTGCAAATGTTGACAATCAGGTTAAGTGCTACCAGTATAGCTTAATCTTTAACATAGAATTGAGACGTCATTTTATCTTAATAAGAAGGATGTTATTTGGGTTTTGTGGACTTGTTTCCCAAATGAACCTCATATCATGGTAGAAATCCAAACGGTTGATAGAAAAGTAAAAATATCTTTCGAGTGATATATTTAGTGAAGATTGTGTTATCCAGTTTGAAAGTATGGAGACCCATATTTGTTTCCACAGTCTAGGGATTAGTTGTTTTGCACTGTTTATTGCAAGATGTAGTAAGGTTAAAGGGACACTGAACCCAATTTTTTTATTTTGTGATTCAGATAGAGCATGCAATTTTAAGCAACTTTCTAATTTACTCCTATTATCAATTTTTCTTCGTTCACTTGCTATCTTTATTTGAAAAAGAAGGCATCTAGGCTTATTTTTTGGTTCAGAACTCTGAACAGCACTTTTTTATTGGTGGATGAATTTATCCACCAATCAGCAAGAATAACCCAGGTTATTCACCAAAAATGGGCTGGCATCTAAACTTACATTCTTGCATTTCAAATAAAGATACCAAGAGAATGAAGAACATTTGATAATAGGAGTCAATTAGAAAGTTGCTTAAAATTGCATGCTCTATCTGAATCACAAAAGATTTTTTTTGGTTTCAGTGTCCCTTTAAGTGTAATTTATACTGTAATTTGGGGATATCATGGAATAGGAAAATGAATGGATCTAAAGGCAGATCTTATTCTAAAATTAGGTTAATGTGAGTTTTTACTGATTCCTAGAATTGTTGAATTAAAGGGACATAAAATAAGTTGGGATAGAGACAAAATAATATAATATGTACTTTAATTACTTTACCTGCAAATTTATACTGCAGTGCCTCACAATTAACACTTTCTTTTTTGATTCTGAATTGTAAAGCTCTAAATCCCCCCACCCAATTACTTTAATTACTTTACCTGCAATTTTATACTGCAGTGCCTCACAATTAACACTTTCTTTTTAGATTCTGAATTGTAAAGCTATAACTCCCCCACCCAATTACTTGTATGGCTGTATCTATGTTTATTGTTCTTTTGGTAGAATTCAAAAAGTAAATAGGGATTATCTGCTGGAGCATGCCTAGAAGCTGTGAACTCAGTTGAAATACAATGCCTGTGTCTAAACACTGATAAGAGGGTTGGAGTTAGCTGCTCCAGGCAGCTTAGCTATGCAATTAATTGTGCTTATTTTTGAAAATTATTTTAAAATACTTGCCAGCAATTTTTTTTTTGTATGCAAACTATTTTAAATTAATTAGCCCTTTTAGGATATGCACAGATCTCAACCTGCTTTATGGCACTTTAAGGGACATGACCACCATATGTGGTATAGTGAGCATGTTTGTTTGCATTGTCTCCAACAATTGTCTGTTGCCTGTGGGAACATATGTTTAAGTCTTTGAGGTGTAAGATACCACCCTGTGAGCTTTGCAAGAAATCTGCACAGGCAGTTCCCTTTGCCATTTTTGAGTGTATGAAGGTAAAGAGTCTTGTAGGGGGTTAATCAAAATCGTGCAGAGCAATGAGATAGCATGTTTGTGTGGATTTGATGCACTAAACACATTTTTTATGCGTGTTTAAAAAATGTGCTAGTTGGTGGTATTTCAGCCATGTGAAAATTCCATCGCCTAGTGTCTGTATGTGGGTTTGTGGTAGCAATTTATTAGTGTCTGTTAGTAGGTAAATTGGGTGAATGTCGTGTATATCTGGGTTAGTCATCTTTAGGTGAGTCTGTCCTGATATAAAATCCTGAAGTATGGGGGTTAGAGGGGAGGGATTTGAAGAAAGGGTGGGAAACTTTTTAAGATCAATTCCCAAGTGTCAAGGTTTCTTAAACTTTTGGGTATAGTTGTATATTGGGAGGTTTGTGTGTAGCAGAGAGCCAAACAGTGTGTCCCAACTGAGGGGTGGATACAAGGTCATGCTCTAAAGTAATCAAGGACTTGTTTGTTTGGGAGTTGTTATAACGCCAGTCAATTATTGTATTGATAATTGTGGCAAATCTATATAATTGAATATTCAGGGCTCCTAAGCCACCTCTCTGTCTAGGTAAATAAATTGTCATTTTAGCTATCCTGGGTGGTTTCTTACGCTAGATGTAGGAGTTTAAGATGGTTTGTAGTTTAGAGATATAAGGTTTAGGCAAGGATATAGGGACTATCTGGATTACATAAAGTAATTTTGGTAGCAGAGTAATTTTGGCCACTGCTATTCTGCCTGTCCATGAAGTGTTTTTAGTTATCCATATTGTGATGAGCTGTGTAAATTCACCTAGTAATTTTTCATAATTTGATTTGTATAGTTGTTGTGGATCAGGGAGAGAAATATGCCCAGATATTTTAACGCTTTAGTTTGTATTCTGTATGGGGTATTACGTCGTAAGTCAATAGCTTTTTGGGCAGGTAGGTCTAGTGGAAGTATTTCTGATTTAGAAGCGTTAACAGTGTAGTTGGACACTGTACTATATTGGTCTAATAAGATTTGTGCTGCTGTTTAGGGATGTCTGGTGGTTAGACAGGAATAACAGTAGGTCACCCGCGAATAGTGTCAGTTTATAGTGATGATTGCCAATTTGGAAGCCAGAGACGTCAGAACACATTCTAAGTTTGATGGCTAGAATTTTCATGGATAAAACAAATTATAGGGGGATAGGAGACATCCCTGCCTTGTACCATTTTGTTATGGGAAATTAATCTGAAAGGATACCATTAACATTTAGCTTAGCCATTGGTTTGGAATAAAGGGTAAATAAGTGTATTAACACACAGTACTCGAATTGTCCTACATTCCTTTCTGTTTGATCATCACATCAATACAGAGCTAGTAACGTTAGTTAGGTCAAATATTACACTTAATATATAAGTCGCTATATTAGGATATCTATTGTAACTAAAAGAACAAGCCGTAGCTCCTACAGTCTGCAATAGCACCACCAAGACACGCCCACCGACGCGTTTCGTCACTGGTACGTGACTTCGTCAGGGCATAGGGGCGGCCCAGCCATTCAGTCCGTATGATATACTCTCTGGTTACCATGGGAACGGTGTCTGTTTGCAGAAGTGTTTTCCCCGCAATTTTCGGAGGTCGTATAGATCAGAAATTTGAAACACATAGGTATAAAGGTCCACTTGCTATAGTAATAGGGAGATTATTCAGTATGAATATTTTAGCCATTTTTAGTCCAAACTATGTTAATGTCCACATATAACCGGATTCATATATGTACTTATTGAACTCTATTGCGCTACTGATCACTATGTACGGTGCTGACATTTACTATCTGTGCTCATTCATTTATAATTTCGCCATGTATAGAGTCATCACTAAAAACGCATATTAGCAATTAGCACTACGTAACCAATACGTTTAAGCATACCTCTCAAGATACTCTGCGGTTGCTATAAAAGCAGCATGTATTTATCCGAATATTCACCGTTATGAGGCCGTAATATTGGTCAGGGGTGATGACAACATCTCTGAGTTTATAGTATTTAAATAATATTGGATATTAATAGTACGTTAGTTCGTGTTGATGTTGATAAAAGATGGTTCATTCACACCTTTTGTAAAACATGTTGCTAAGGCTAATTCATGATATAGGGACATCAAATGTAAATCATTATTCGATCTTTTTTAGTACCTCTTTACTGATATATAGTGCATAAATTGTGTACTAATTATCTATGCTTTATTTTACCTGTAAGATCATCATAACCAAATATACCCACATAGGACATATAATCTCTACTATTATTGGTCACAGGTATATTGATCAACATACATTTAAACCATACAGACCTCCATAGAGGTCCCAAATCATTTGATATTGTTCATCTGATATATACATAAAAGCAATTGTTCATTTATTTTAGGGAAGAATAATATAAGAAGATACTTAATTTATAGGAAGCTTTTGTATGAAATTGCTTCATTGAGGCCTTTGGGCGATGCAGATCGTAGTTCATGTATCCATCTGCATTCTTTTTGCAGGAGCAATTTGTTAATATCTCCCCTTCTACCTCTTAATTTAAGTTGTTCAATTGCAAAAAAATGCACTTGATATTTATCTTCCTTATGTACTGTGTTCATACGTTTGGTTACCGGTACATTGCGGTTCCACTTTATGTCTCCCATGTGTTCCAACACCCTTGTGCGTAATTCCCTAGAGGTCTCGCTCACATAAATTAGGGGGCATTTGCACATGGCAAAATATATAATACTCTCTTTGTTCTACAATTCATGAATTCATTTATTTGATAACTTTTTCCTGTCTGGGGATGTACAAAACTTTTCATGGGGGACATGTTTTTACATGCCTGGCAGCGGCCACATTTAAAGAAGCCTTTTGTTTCTTGCAGCCATGTCCTTTGTTTAATTTGAGAGAAATTACTTCTTGTCAGAATATCTTTGAGATTTAGAGATCTCCTATTCGTTATATTAGGTTTCTCAGTGATTACTTCTGACAAGTCAGAGTCATCCTGCAAGACGTGCCAATGTTTCTGGAAAATATTACGAATTGTGCTGTTCTTTTCATCAAAGGTACCTATTATTCTGATTTTCTTAGTGTTAGCACAATCTTCATCCACTTTCCTATCTTGTAATAAGATTGGTCTCTCTAGCGCTTTGCACGTTGATAGGCTTTTTTGAGGCACCTATTAGGGTAACCCCTTTCTTTAAACCTCTTCCTCAGTTCCTTAGCTTCTGACTCAAAGTCTTCCACAGTGCTACAATTGTGTCTAGCCCTTACATATTGTCCAAATCGGATGCCCATCTTTTGACTTTTAGGATGATAGCTCTTCCAGTTAAGGAGACTATTTGTTGATGTCTTTTTTCTGAATAGCTTCGTACTTAGGGACCCATCAGTTTCTTTTTTGATCTCTAAATCCAGGAACGAAATACTAGTTTCTTCATTTGTAGAGGTATAGTGCATACCATGTATGTTATCATTCAACCAACACATAAAATTAGTGAAATCCTCTTTGGAGCCTGTCCATCAATGTAGCGAATATACAAATCCATAAAATTCATAAATGGATTGGTGTCTTGATTAAGGATGTATGTGTGTTCAATCCACCCTAGGAACAAATTGGCATATGTAGGTGCACAGCATGTGCCCATTGCTGTGCCCTTTTTCTGTAAATATACTTTGTTATCAAACAAAAAATAATTGTGTTGTAAAACAAAATCTAGGAGGTCAATAACAAAATCATCCTCTTCACTGCATCTAGGATTAATCATTTTAAGAAAGTACTGTATGGCCTGTCTGCCTAGGGGGTGAGAGATGTTGGAATACAGACTCTCAACATCAATACTAGCCAGTAAGGTATTCTCTTGTACATGAATATTTTCCAAATATTTCAAGACATCTTTAGTGTCCTGAACATATGATGTTAACGTATGTACAAATTCTCGTAATTTCTTGTCAATATATATACTGATGTTTTCAGTCAGTTAGGCATCCATTGCCAGGCACTATCGGTCTGCCTGGTGGTGCATTAAGGTCCTTATGAATCTTGGGTAGGCTATAGAATGTTGCAATTCTTGGTGTCATATTACACATGAATTGATACTCAGACTTGGTGATAATTCTTTCACCATAACCTCTATCTAGTAACAATTTAAATTCTTTTGTGAATATCAACGTGGGGTCTTGTGATAGTATTTGATAATACTCTGTATTTGTTAAAATATCAAGACACATCTTTTTGTATTGTGTGTTCTTCATAATAACCAGGTTACCGCCCTTGTCGGCATTCTTAATTGTTATCTCTTGATTATTTTTTAGTTGGGCTAATGCTTTCCTTTCTTTAAAACTCAAGTTCTTCTTAGCTTTACTTTTACAATTAAGTGCCTCCAGTTCAGTGGTTACTAAAGAAACAAACTTGTCAATAGTTAGGTATTTTGAGATGGCGGGCATAAAAGTGCTTTTTGGTTTTACATTACAACATTGCTTACTTGGACATTGCCAGTATCATCATTTTCATCAAGCAATGTTATCATCAAATTAACTATCTCCTGATCTTCCTCCTCAACACCCATATCAGAGAGGCAGATTTTATTAGCATCTTTGTGATATTTATGAAGTGCTAATTTTCTTGCAAAGAGATGTGTGTCTTTAACCCAGTTAAAAGTATCGTATTTAGGGGAAGGAATAAATGAAAGACCCTTTGATAACAGAGTATGATGTTCTGATCTTAACTTTATGCCTGCCAAATTTATGATTTGTAATCCCTCATCTTTCATTTTTGTTTGTTTTCATTTTAGTTTGTTGCCTTGTTCTCACAGTTCTTTTGGGTGGGAACAGATCCTTCTCTAAAAAATTCCTCGTTATGGAGGGTTCAGTTGTGGATGTTATTACATTCGTAGTGACTATTTGTGTTGGTTCCTCATCTGAGGGTTCAGATTCAGTAGAGGAGCTCTCGAGTGTGTTACTTTTACCTCTAGCTTCTTGTGTGTATCTCGTATTCCTACGTTTATAATTTGCTTTATATATATTTCCCTTCTGATGATCTGACCAGTCTCTCTGTAATTTTCTATTTTTGCTCTCACTTAAATCCTCTTTCAACTTATCAATGTGGAATTTTAATTTTTGATCTAAGGCTTCAAAATCTTTGTGTGAGGTAAACTTATTAGTTTGTACTTTCGCTTCCTCCACTAATTTTGTTAGTTGCTCATACTGGTTTCTTTCATATTCCAATGTAAGCTTCATTAAGTCAAGTGAGCACTGAGTCAGAATCTCTTGCCATCTTAAGACAAAATTTTCATCAGGGATATGGAAAGAGGGTGCTAATTGGATCCGTAAACCCCTTGGAATAAGGTTGTTTTTAACATAGTTTTCAAGTCTAAAGATCTCCCAAAATGATTTTACTTGCTTTTTCATAATTTTAGCTATGCTTTTAAATGCTTCTTCAATATTGGTGGCCTGTGGACAGATATTACCTATGTTTAGGGTAAAAAGCCTTTCGGCCTCTTGCTTCCATTTATCGAAATCAATAGTTAAGGACAGATAGCCCGCCATGGCTATCTATTCTCAATACCTTTAAAATTACAAATTCTATGGTGTGAATTAAATGACTTAGTTTAATACTAATGAGTTAGAAAAAATTGCATATATAATTAACATTGTTCTAGAGAAAAAAAATTGTGTGTGTGTGTATATATATGCAGAGGTGTCAGATCAATTGTAAGGAGTACTATTAACTCCTTTAATACCTTTATTATTTCCTTCTTGAGGGTATTATTGCTTTTAGAGGACAGTCTAGTCAAAATTAAACTTACATGTTTTGAACATTGTTTTAATAAAATTTTGAATTGATTATCGCTCTGTTCGTATATATCCTTCTTTGAGCATCTGATTCTTCACCTCGTAGAAGTGTGTCAGACGAATGTTAAATGTACCGGCTCATTTTAGCGGTGTTTGGCAGATAGCATGAGGCCGATGACGTAATGACCTACGTCGCTGCTGAGATCCTGTTTGTTATCCCTGGTGTGAGAGTGAGTTAGCTGAGTGGCTAAGAAGTCTCGGCCTGCCCAATTTGCAATTGTTATGCATTCCACTCTGTGAGTACCCACTTGTCTCATACCTATATCTATTCAAGCTTTACTGTACCATGAGGCGCCTCTGATTTTGTCTTCTAGGACATTGTCTGCCATTTTTATCCATCTCTGAGAGAACTGCCCGCTGATTTGGATTTGGGACTATCCTTTTACATTATCTAACTGTTATAGAGTGGCCCTCTTGTGTTTATTGTTTGAGCGTACCTCTTACTTGATAGTCTTTATATTAGGTGTTCACAAAATTAAACTTAAATGATTCAGATTGGGGATATAATAACTTATATATAATAATAATAGAAGAATAATCGTTAGTTGCAGCCCTATGCTATAAACAATGTTACAAACACTGCTGCCAGATGACTAAAGACACGTGCATGCTCCGGAGCTTCTATCAGCCTCCCTAGATTTTATCAAAAAGAACATAGCAAGTTTTATAACTTGCAAAATTGTTTAACATTGGAAAGTTGTTTAAAATTGCCTGTTCTGACTGAATTATGGAAGTTTAATTTTGGCTTTCGCTGTCCCTTTAATATGTATATATGTGAGTGTAATACTTTATTTTAATGTTTCACATGTGTGCTTGTACACAACACATAACTTTTAACTTGTAATATAAGTGATGTTTATAAAGCAATGTTATAAGCAATGTTTATCCATTGAAATTATAGGGTGCATTAAAGGGATGACGGCTGCACTATTCTGCACTGCACTATTAACATTCTAGGCCAGATTACATGTGGCACAATACGATTGAGCGTTAACACCGCCAGAAGTAGAGATTTTGTGCATATCATGTGTATTATTACTTGAAAGTAAAATTTTTGCACAAGAGCAAAACCCGATGCGAGCTACCTAAAGGACTTCAGATATGGTGACCATGCTAACTTATTCAACCCATAGACTTTAATGGAGAGCACAGAAGAAGAAAAACTAACACTTATCACTCGTCCACTAATCTGACAGGAGTTATTAATAAGTCACATTCCAATGTTCTTCACATAAAGGAAAATGTTTTATTTTATTTTAAAGATATATATATATATATATATTTATATTTATTTATTTATTCATATAGATATACAGGTAAAGATACATATTTTACATTAACATTACGAGATATATATAGAAATATAAATTTAAAAAGAAAAAAATGATATGTGAAGAACATTGGAATGTAAATAATCCATGACGTGCTTTGGTTGCATGCTTTAGGTATAAAGTGGTGTGGGGTAAGCCCACATGAAGAATTAGTTATCTTAAGGTGCATTATGTAAATATTAAATATTGAAAACATATTAATATTTATTAATAATTATTATAGATACTGTAATATTTTAGTACATTTATAATAAATATTTCCATTCATTATTAATATATATATTTTTAATATATTTACAAAATACATAACGCACCTTAATATAACTCCTGTTGGGTTTGTGCACATAAGTACAGGAGTACACTAATTTTTCATGTGTACTAATCCAACATGAGTTATGTTTTTATTATATATAATATATTGAAAAATATTAATAATTAATGTAAATACTTATTATAGATGTACTAAAATATTCTAAAAAATCCTTAGAATATACATGTTTATTTTACAGTATCTGTAATAATTATTAATAATTATTAATATTTTTTTTCAATACTTTATATATAATATTTTAAAATTTTTCTTTCATGACTGACATAGATCATACAATTTTAGACAACTTTATAATTTTCTTCTGTTATGTAATATGCTTCATTCTCTTGGTATGCTTTGTTGAAGGAGCAGCATAGCTAGTGGGATTTAGCTGAAAGCCATTGACAAGATGCATATATTTGCAGCCACCAATCAGCAGCTTCTGAGTCTACCAAGGTATACTTTTCATCAAGGGATACAAAGAGAACAAAACAAATTAGATAGAAATAAATTGGAAAGTTATTTAAAATTGCTCTGTTGCACTAATTCAACATACTTTAAATTTGATTATGCTCAAGCAAGTGCCCTTGATATTTCAATACAGTGTGTGTGCACACTAATGTTAACGCTCCACTTGTAATCTAGCCCTCTCTGGTTATTCAGTTTTACCATGGACTTGTAATACCAGATTGTGCGCTAATCTTAGATATACTGCGATATAGCGCTCTCTGTCAGTAGCACTCTAATTTATTTTTACTTCAAATACTTAACCATTTTATATTGCAATGCCAAAGTGTTTATTATCTGTTTAAAGTATTACATTTATACACATAGCACATTTCAGCAACTAAAAAAACCAAGCAAAAAAATAAATAATTCAAAATAAATATTTGAAACGCATTTAAAACTGACCACTTTATAAATTATTTTCAAAACTACTTTAAATCTCTTATGAGTTTATTTCTCTAATTTCGCTTAATTATAGTTAATTGAGAAAAACTATAAATATATTTGTCCACTGCGCTACGCAACCACTTTTAAGTTTGTAACTAGTTTACACAATTTGCAGCATTGTGAAGGAAATCTAGGTTACAGAGATCGGGATACTTCTTATACAAAAGCAAGAATAGAATAATGTCCCTTTAACAGAAGCTGTGATTTTTTTGTATTTATAGCCTGAGTGGTCAGATTCTCCAAATGTCAGTCAGTCACTCAGTGATACAACGTGATAGCTGTTTTTTTTAGTGAAAACATATAACAGTCTCTCAGTGTGTGTGACCATCAACAACATGTGATTAAGTAACCTCATCTATAACCTTTTGTCTAGTCACGTGCTAGATCTAAAGCTGCCTCTGAATTCCATAATTACTTATCAAAGGGGTATGACATCTTCATTGTGTGTGTCAACCAGTGCCTTTTATAATGGTTACAAAATTCTCCTTTGTGTGATCCATTTCATTTTATTAAAGAGTTATACATTCATGTTGGGGTATGACTTACTAAAGACAACAGTTGTGCATGTAACATAACTATCAAGTCACCAAAATAAATAAATAATGTGTTCTTAAAGGGACACTAACTACTAAATACATATAATGTGCCTCCCTCTTATTATGGGTGCCACCATTATGGAACCTAGAGTACATTGCAGGTATGTAAAGGAGAGTTACTGCACATGCGCAAACATGTCAGCACTGGAATGTAGTGAAAGACAGATTCCAACATGGCGGCACTCATGAGTAGAGGGAGGCATGGAATAAACTCAATACTATGTTTATAAGATGTATTTAGGGCTAGATTACAAGTGAAGCGCTAAATTATTGCTCCTCGCAAACGGGCAAAGATTAGATCTCTGGTTAATTTTCTAAAAGTGCCCCAAAATTCTTTCAAAATAGAGGAGTTTATAGTTTTTAATAAAAAAAAAATCCTGTGCTGTCGAAGTGGGAGTCATGGCCCACTTGCTGGCGAAAGTCTTATTGGGAAATGACTTGGTATATCTTGCATCCTCCTTCATTATGGATGGCCCTACAAATACTTACCCAGTCACCACCAACAAGCCAGGATCCAAGCTACCACACTCGACCTTCACCTGACTACTTCCCCGACGACCACCCTGTCTCCTGGGCTTCCCTCTCTGACTTTGCCCAGGAGACATTAAGCGACCCGACGTTAGCCCCCTACCGAGCCTGAGTGGGTACTGACCCAGGGCAGTTAGGAGGGAACCGCTTTTAGTGGGACAGAGGACTTATGTAACGGGTTACCAAGGGTGGTGGGAGCAAGTAGATGCCAAACCGACAGCAGGTGGTACCGCAAATGTATCTTTACGACCTGCTGCGCATCAGGCATGACATTCCCCTGGCAGGACATTTAGGGATTACTAGGACCCGCCACCGACTGACCCAGACCTTCTTCTGGCCTGGGATTGCGGGAGACATTAGGCAGTACTGCTGTACCTGCGACATTTGTCAGAGAGTAGGGAAGACCGGTGACCCCTCCAAAGCCTCCCTGCATCCCGTCCCTATCATTGACAAACCATTCAGCAGGATAGCTGTTGACATCATCTGCCCCTTGCCTTATCTCAGTCCCTCAGGGAAGTGATATATACTGACGGTAGTGGACTACACTACCTGGTACCCGGAGGAAATCCCCCTGGCCAACATCTAGGCAGGGACCGTAGCCGATGTTCTACTCCAGATCTTTGCCAGAGTGGGTTTCCCCAGGAGATTATCTCGGGTACCAAGGGACTCCGTTTACTGCCCAGCAGCTATGAAGGCTTTGCGGGGTATGACTTGTTAGGGAAATACCAATGGCACTACTTAAAGTTAGAAAACGTTCCCCTTTGTATGATTACTTGAAATAATTATTTCCTAGGGGATGGTGCTTGTACTGGTCATAAATTCAGAAACAAATCAGTAAAGGACTGATAAGAGAGTACAAATATAGCACTCGTGAACATTATATGAGAATATCGAGTCAAAGCAAAGGATGAAGAAATATATAAAACTTAACTTTTACTAAGTTAATAAAAAAAACTCAGGGTATACATATAATGTTAAAATTAGCATATGCATATGCCTACTAGGGCAATTGTGATTAAGGATCCCCTAAGGCCTGGGTGATGCCTAGATATTAGGCGACTCTGAGGGGTTTAGGTAAACACTTGTCTAATATCAAGGAAAACTAAATAGGAACTAATAATAATAATAAAATGGTATGGGAGATCAAGAGGATTCTGTGATCTAGAATTCTGTGATGAATACTATTACCAAGGATAGGAGGTATAGCAGGGTAGGTATATTATTAGTACCTTTGGTTTGCCAGTCTATGGACCATGCATGTATGTTTATGGAGATAAATCCAGGAGTAAGTGCTGGTAATTCTGAAAATACAGAATACCTATACTATTTGGTTTACCAGGTGATACCCTTATGGTCCAATAAATAGTGATTATATTTGGAGACCTATACCTTTTGGTTTACCGAGTAATGTCATTGATTGTTAAATATGTATATGTATAAAGAGGTAACATTATAGTTACTCATGGATTAACAAAGACCTATATCTTAGCACTTATCATTGATACCCTAGAGTTAGTCGGCTGGTACGTCAAATCAAATATATATACTAGTCAACAATCAATTAAATTATGTTTCTGGGGATATCAGAAATTAATACCTGTTTACCGTGATGCTTTGTTGATTGCCCGTCATGTATCTACCATTTAAATGACCAGCTAGTGGATCAGATGTATATGAGGGTTTATACTCTGGAAATACCAGAGACCTATACCTTTGGTGTACCGTTAATACATTTTTATTTTACCATTAGTACCTTTTAGTTTGCCAATCAATGGAGCATATATAAATATTTCTAGTAGTAATCTAGGAGTAAGTGATTATAACTCTGGAAATACCAAAGACCTATACCATTTAGATTAACAGGTAATACCTTGGTGGTTCAGTAAATATATATAGAAGATTTGCATTCTGGAAAAACCAGAGACCTATACCTCCTAGTTTACCGTTGGTAGTAAATTGCAAATATATATGGGAGATTTGCACTCTGGAAATACCAGAGACCTATACCTCTTAGTTTACCGTTGGTAGTAAATTGCAAATATATATGGGAGATTTGCACTCTGGAAATACCAGAGACCTATACCTCTTAGTTTACCGTTGGTAGTAAATTGCCAATATATATAGGAGATTTGCACTCTGGAAATACCAGAGACCTATACCTCTTAGGTTACCTTTAGTAGTAAGTTGGGTATCTATTGATACTAGGGTATCAATGATAAGTGCTAAATTATAGGTCTCTGTTAATCCGTGAATAACTATAACGTTTACCTCTTTATACATATATATATATTTAACAATCAATGACATTACTCGGTAAACCAAAAGGTATAGGTCTCCAAATATAATCACTCTTTATTGGACCATAACGGTATCACCTGGTAAAACAAATGGTATAGGTTTTCTGTATTTTCAGTATTACCAGCACTTACTCCTGGATTTATCTCCAGAAACATACATGCATGGTCCATCGACTGGCAAACTAAAGGTACTAATGATATACCTACCCTGCTATACCTCCTATCCTTGGTAATAATATTCATCACAGAATTCTAGATCACAGAATCCTCTTGATCTCCCATACAATTTTATTATCCCACTGAATTTAGTTCCTATTTAGTTTTCCTTGATATTAGACAAGTGTTTACCTGAACCCCTCAGAGTCGCCTAATATCTAGACATTACCCAGACCTTAGGGGATCCTTAATCACAATTGGGTTAATTTACTTATTTAGCCCAGCCTTAGTAGGCATATGCTAATTTTAACATTATGAGGCCGATTTATCAAATGTCTGTCGGACCTGATCCAACAGTGCGGATCAGGTCCGACAGACTTCGCTGAATGCGGAGAGCAATATGCTCTCTGTATTCAGCATTGCACCAGCAGCTCACAAGAGCTGCTGGTGCAACGCCGCCCCTTGCAGACTCACAGCCAATCGGCCGCCAGCAGGGGGCTGTCAATCAACGCAATCGTACTTGATCGGGTTGAATTGTGATGATGACAGGGTTATGGAGCAGCGGTCTTTAGACCGCTGCTTAATAACTGCTGTTTCTGGCGAGTCTGAAGACTCACCAGAAACACGGGCCGTCAAGCTCCATTTGGAGCTTGATAGATAGGCCCCCAAATGTATACCCTGTTTTTTTTAATTAACTTAGTAAAAGTTACGTTTTATATATTTCGTCATCCTTTGCTTTGACTCGATATTCTCATATAACATTCACAAGTGCTATATTTGTACTCTCTTATCAGTCCTTTACTGATTTGTTTCTGAATTTGCAGGGTATGACCCCTGCCCAGCTCTCCATACCACCCCCAGACCAACGGGTTGTGTGAGAGGTCTAACAGGACACTGAAGCAGCTGCTTTAGACGTTCTCGGCCTCTCACAAGGACTGGGAGAGATACCTACCGCACCTCCTGTTTGCTTACAGGGAGGTGCCCCAGGAATCTACCAGGTTCTCCCCCTTTGAGTAAGTATATGGCCAGAGGGCAAGGAGGCCCCTAGACCTACTTAGAGCCCACGGGGAAGGATCAGTTGGGGAGGAGGGACTCTCCATTGTGGGGTATGTCCTGGAGTTCAGGGACCGACTGAAGAACCTCACCGCCAGAGTGAGATAGAACCTTCAGATCGCCCAAGGTAGGCAGAAGTGTTAGTACGACTGTGATGCTCGTATCTGCACCCTAGAAGTGGGGCAGAAGGTTCTGGCCCTAAAACTGACCAAGGGCATGTTTAAATGTGGGCACAACAAATGTAAACTCTGTGATTATGTTGAAATAGCATCTACTTTTCATCAACAGTTAACCACACAACCCACCATATAGAGAGATGTCTAAATTGCTCTTCAAGTAACATGGTCTAGATGATACAGTGCATACAGTGCCAAGTACAATACATAGGCCTCACCACCAGGGACATTAGATCACGTATACGGGAACACTTTAGCTCTATTAATGTGGGAAAAGCCACTACTCCTATTGTTCAACACTTTGTGGTCAAACACAATAAAAGCTTGCTAACATTTAGGTGGAAAGCAATAGAACAGGTGGTCACTCCCAAGAGAGGTGGTGGCAAAGAAAAACTTTTGTACAAAAGGGAGATGTATTGGATTTTCCATTTGGAAACTAGACAGGCAGCCTAAATTCCCAGTATGATTTGATTAATTACTGGGAATAGGCATAGTATTACAAAGCATTATTTACCTTTCATACCAACATATATCTAATGCTCATATCTCTATAGTCCATTAAGGACTCTTTATAAAATGGGTTGCAGCCAATTTATCTTCCCTTTGTAAAAAGAGGTTGCTCAGAGAGCAATATACAGACACTCTCTGTACTACTGTAATTTTGGCTCAAATTGATAGTGAGTCTTCATATTATATTACAATATTTATACATATATATCTAGTTATCATCACATGTCCTATAACCTTCTATTTAAGTATCTAGGTATCGTGTAACACATGGTTTCTACCTTAATGTAGTCAACTTTTATATGATATTGTGTCACCATTGTTTTTTCAAAAATTTGTTCTTTCTATATGTTCTAAGTAGACAATAGTATCTATCTACATACTGCTTAGTCCAGTATAGGGTTAACAATGCCTATTAAGTTTTAGACCAATCACAGTCTAGCAAGTTCTTTTTAATCTCACAGCTGTGTGTGTCCAGAATGAGCTATGACTAAGGCTACGGCCGAAACGTGTAAGCTTTATTACTAGGCGTTCTTTCAACCCAATTATGATGTTTCCATGTTGATTATTATATATGTTTTTAAACGCAACTTCGGATTAAATATATCAAGTTTTATTAATTGACTTTTGGAATTTTTCACTTT
Source organism: Bombina bombina (assembly GCF_027579735.1). Taxonomy (NCBI): domain Eukaryota; kingdom Metazoa; phylum Chordata; class Amphibia; order Anura; family Bombinatoridae; genus Bombina; species Bombina bombina. The sequence goes on along the minus strand of NC_069500.1, from coordinate 621,165,114 downwards.
TTAGTTGGCTAAAACCGACCTAGACAGACAAGCTGCAGGCTTCTTGGCAGGGACCCTACCGAGTGATAGAGCAGCTTTGTGACACTACCTACTTGGTCGCCAAATGTTCAGATAAACAAGTCCACCGGACCTTTCATGTGAACACACTGAAGGCATACCAAGAGACACCAGAGGAGGTAGCTGCCATATGCGCTCCAGCCATGGAGGACTCAGAGAGTCTCCCCATGCCGGAGCTACCCAGGGGGAGTAGGGCGCGAGCAGGCATAGAGGACATAAGGATAGATGAGCGGATAGGGACTGTGCAGCAGGAGCAAGTAAGGCAGGTGCTAGAGAACTGACAGGACCTGTTCTCCACTGCCCCTGGGTATACCTCAGTAGCGGTACACCGGGGGAGACCCGGGGACAGACGCCCCTGCGGCAGCCAGCGTACTGAGTCCCCGAGTCAGTTAGGGAAAGCATGCTCAGCGAAATTAGGTAGTTCTCAATACCAGAGTTATCGAGCCCTCCAACAGTCCCTGGGCATCCCCGGTGGTACTGGTACCAAAGCCGGATGGCACAACGCATTTATGTGTAGATTACCGTAGCCTTAATGACCGGCCTACGACCAACGCCTATCCTATGCCCCGGGTAGATGAGCTGTTAGACTGCATCGCCCAGGGTAACTTTCTAATGACGCTAGATCGGTGCAAGGGTTACTGGCAGATTCCTCTGGAACCAGAATCCATTCCCAAGCCGGCATTCATCACCGCATTCGGCCTGTACCATTTTAAGGTCATGCCGTTTGGGATAAAGAATGCTCCTGTGACGTTCCAGAGGATGGTAGATTGCCTCCTAGATGGTTCCAGGATTATGCCTGTGTTGCTTGGCCCCTTCATGCCTTACCGGGCTTATGTAACTACTCGCCGGCTGGGCTTGCTAGCGGTCCCCGCTGAACTTTAACCTAGGTTGCTCCAGAGGCCCTTTGCCCCAGAGCTCCGCTCTTTTGAGGGTTTGTTAGGTCTTTGGTGGACAGGGGTTGGGGTGAGTGCTGAGGGGAATCTCAATTGGGAACCGGGGGTTTTGGACAACCCCCACCTTAGGCTGTTCCTGGGTACCTTTGACAGGCTGTCACTCCGGTCCCCAGTAACAGATCATGTCGCTTTTTGGACTGTGGCATTTGGGGACCAGGAGCTTTCCAACGAAACCCAGGAAGGGCTGCTGCTCCCCCAGGATCACCCAGAAACTGGGACCTAGATACTGTGGGGGTCTCTATGTTACTATGGCTCCTATGGAGGTGCCAGCCTATCTGTAGAGGCGGGAATGGCGGGGTGAGATAAGGCTCTTATCAAGATTGTGTATAAATACCCCTTGATAAGCCTAACACGCCTGCTGCCTCTAAACTTCTATCCCTTACCACCTCTTTAGGCCTGTCCCAGTGGACAACATCGCCAACACACTGTGAAGGCAACTCCATAGATCTGGTCTTCACAAATCTCTGTGCTGTTTCCAACTCCCTTAACTTCCCCTTTCCTCTCTCTGACCACCATCTATTAACTTTCTCTCTCACTCTACCTGCTACATCTTTGCAAGCCCCCAAAAAACTGCTACCTCACAGGAATTTAAATGACTTGGATCTCACAGACTTTTCCACTCAACTGAGTCCTCTGCTCTCTGACATTTCATCCCTCTCTTGTCCAAACCTCGTGACTCTACAGTATAATTCGGCACTAAAATCAACACTTGACAAAACTGCACCCTCCAATCTTCGACGTACATCAATCACTCGACATCAACCGTGGCACACTAAACAGACCAGATATTTTCAGCGATGCTCATGAGCCGCTGAACGGCAGTGGAGGAAATCACGCACCTTTGCTGATTTACAACATTATAAATTCACCCTTAAGTCCTACAACTCTGCGCTCAGCCTGGCAAAACAAGTCTATTTCTCCTCCCTTGTGTCATCTCACGCATCCAACCCCAGAAAACTGTTCTCAACCTTTAACTCCCTTCTACGTCCACCTGCCCCTCCACCCACTACCAACCTCACTGCTCAAATTATTGCTGATCACTTCAAAAATAAAATTGACACCATTAGAAAAGAGATCTGCACCTCGCACCACGCAAACCCAGCGATCCTACCCACCCCTTCTATTAAAAAAAATCTATGCTATTTCCCTCCTGTAACAGAGGAAGAAGTCTCTGCACTCCTATCCTCGGCTCATCTCACAACCTGCCCACTTGACCCTAATCCTTCACGACTTATTCCCTCTCTCTCTGCTTCACTACCCCCTACCCTAACTCATCTCTTTAACCAATCTCTCACTGCTGGCACATTTCCTGACACTTTCAAGCATGCGTCAATCATACCAATCCTAAAAAAGCCCTCGCTTGACCCCTCCACGCCTTCTAACTATCGACCTTCTAAGTACCACCTATATGCTGATGATACCCAAATCTATCTTTCCTCTCCTGATATCTCTCCCTCTTTACTCAACCAGATTTCGGACTGCCTCTCTGCAATTTTCTCTTGGATGTCTTCACACTACCTCCAACTCAATCTGTCCAAAACTGAGCTGCTTCTTATCCCCCCCTCTTCGAGACATCCGACACCTGACATTTCTCTGATGGTTGGAGACTCTATTCTCAACACCTCACCCCAGGTCCGTTGCCTTGGGGTCACACTAGACTCAGAACTCACATTCAACCCACATATACAAACGCTTTCCAAATCCTGCCATTCACACCTACGCAACATTTCCAGAATTCGTCCCTTCCTTACTCAAAAAAATACAAAAATACTTATTCATTCCCTCATCCTGTCACGCATTGATTATTGCAATCTACTCTTAATTGGCCTTCTAAAACACAGCCTCTCCTCCCTCTAATCTATTATGAATGCTTCTGCTAGACTCATCCACCTAAGTCGACGATCTACATCAGCTGCTGCGCTCTGCCAGTCTCTACACTAGCTCCCCATACACTCCAGAATACAATTTAAAGTTTTAGCCCTAACCTACAAAGCACTCAACAGTCTAACTCCCAACTATATTTCCTCTCTCATCGTGAAATACTCCCCATCCCATCCTCTTCGATCAACCTCTGACCTACATCTCTACACTCCTGTTATCTCTACATCCCACTCCCGCCTCCAAGACTTCGCACGTGCTGCTCCTGTCCTCTGGAACTCTCTACCCCGCTCCATCAGACTGTCTCCAACCTTGTATAGCTTCAGACGATCCTTGAAAACCCACCTATTCAGAGAGGCTTACCATCTCTCCTCCATCCGAACCAAGCTAATACATGTACATGAACTACCTGACTCACTGCTGCAAATACAACCGATGTAACAAGCTACCCCATCCTTATGTCTCTGCACCCTAAACCTATAGACTGTGAGCTCTCCAGAGCAGGGCCCTCTTCCTCCTGTGCTAGATTTGTTTAGTCTTGTTATGTTTTGTATTGTATCACAAATCTTTGTCATTGTATACCCCTATCATTGTACCCAGCGCTACGGAATTTGGCGATGCTATACAAATAAATGATAATAATAATAATATAAAAGCTGTGGGGTTTTCTCAATAAAGTTTGTTCATGTTTTAGCTTAATACTGGTCTTGTCTGGTTATTAAGGTGGGCTCTTGCTAAAATCACTTTCTCCGCTCTGTAGCTACACGTTCCAGGTACAGGAAGGACCCTTTTGGCGTAGCTACCCATTCGTGATAGCCAGTGTCCGTCACATATATCAGGTGTACACTAAATTTTATATAACATCTAAAATGGTTTTTACATATTAAAAGCAGTAAGATATTATTGCAATAGTAAAATAACCTTACAAAAGTCTAGATTTCATAGCATGTATCCAGTTTCTACAGGCTAGATTACGAGTTTTGCGGTAAGAGCTGCTCGGTAATATCTTGCAAGTTAATACCACGGCTAACTTCCCTACAGTGCTGGTATTACAGGTTTACAAAAACCCGGCGTTAGCAGGCAAAAAGTGAGCGTAGAGCAAAATTGAGCTCTATAACGCACTCCAATACCAACGCTGCTGAAAGCTGCGGTGAGCTGGTTTTACGTGTTCGTGCACGATTTCCCCATAGACATTAATGGGGAGAGCTGGCTGAAAAAAGTCTTACACCTGCAAAAAAGGAGCGTAAAGCTCCGTAACGCAGCCCCATTAAATCCTATGGGGAAAGAAAATTTATGTTTACACCTAACACCCTAACATGAACCCCGAGTCTAAACACCCCTAATCTTACACTTATTAACCCCTAATCTGCCACCCCCGACATCGCCGACACCTACATTATACTTATTAACCCCTAATCTGCCGCCCCCAACATCGCCAACACCTAAATTATACTTATTAACCCCTAATCTGCTGCCCCCAACATCGCCGACACCTACTTAATGTTATTAACCCCTAATCTCCCTCCCCCAATGTCGCTGCAACCTACCTACACTTATTAACCCCTAATCTGCCGCCCCCAACGTCGTCACCACTATACTAAATTTATTAACCCCTAACCCTAAGTCTAACCCTAACCCTAACACCCACTAACTTTAATGTAATTAAAATAAATTTAAATAAGGGGGGCAGAGCTGGCCGAGGTCGAACATGGCCGCATAGTAACTGAGCTCTGGAGCCTACGGTCTTGGTGGGGGACCTGAAGGAGGGCCATCCAGGCCAATATATGCCAGATATGTAGGCAATAACTCTGTCTATCTGAGGGGTAACTTGGAAAGGGTGGCTTGACGAAAATCGAGCAGAAACAGAGATAGAGGAGGTGGAACTGAGGCCTAGCTACGTCATGCTAAATGTTACGGTTGCCTCCAGGCTGGCTGGAAGTTGGACCGTAGAAAAGGATGCTCCTAGCGCTCACCAAAGGAGCAGCAGCACCGTGGACACTATAACTACTGCGTAGCCACCATAAGTAACGCAGACTCTATGAACCACCGCTGCTGGGCTGGTATCTCGCCGTCTGCTCTGCGCCCTGGACCTACGACCAGGCTCCAGTAGGTGAACCTCTTCCTTCTGTAGCAATCCCCGTAGCTAAGGGAGTATGAAAAGCATAGCAATCCCTGTAGTGATTATAGCTGAAGCTGTCCCCTACAAACATGAGTCAAAGCTGCAAGTTAGAGGGTCAGAAATAGGTCTGATGTGCTGGAGCACACAGCCTCCTTTTTATTGAGGTTACATGCAAACAGGACACTCTCAGGGGGAGGCATAAAATCCCCCATCACACATTTGATATTAGATAGAGAGACACTCCCTTTGACAGGCCACAACATTTACTTCAGCAGATAACATTACACACAATAAAACAATGCAGTCCACCTTATCAATACTAGTCTGATTAGACAATGGGAAAGTTGATCACTAAACCTAATTAGAGCTAATCCCAGCAGACTTGTATTTAGAATAGGTTTCTTGAAGCTGAACAAAATTTAACTCTTAATGGCACACAATGAAACTGAACCAAGTGGGAGAAAGCCAGGGACAAGTCATTTCACAGGTCTGGGGACATAGTCTTAAAGGGGGCATTGTTCACCAAAGTCACAATATGTCCCCAGACGGTTCCCAAAGGGCCACACACACCCAACAAAAGTCAATATACTCTCAGGGGCACAATCTTCCAGGGGCCATAGTCATGAGGAAGGAGGCTGGCAAATAGGCTTCTCCAAAATCCAGGGAAGCAGGGCAACCTTCCATTTAAAGGGCCAGTCACAAATAGCAGTTTGTAACATATCTCCCCTTTTGGAGGGAGACTAACAAGGCACCTGACCTTCTGTCGGTCAGTGCCTAAAGTTAGTCTCGCAACCCACCCACAAATAAACACTAGCAGCAAAGCAGCCCCCCCACAACAAGTAGCACTGGCCTGTAGGTTCCAGGTTATAGGATGAAAGTGTAGCATCCTCTGCCTTCCTGGCGCAGCTGGGCAAATAGCTGATGGTACTTGGGGGGCAGAGGCCAGCGGCACTCTGCCCTGGTGCCAGCGCTTCTGCTGGGGTGAGGGGTTTGCAGGCCAGTCCTGTAACAAGGGGGTCTGTAGGGCAGAGGCCAGCAGCGCTCTGTCCTGATGCCAGCTCTTCTGCTGGGGGAATTGGGGCATAGTCCTGCCCAGTGGCAAAGGGAACGTGGGGGTCAGTGGGGGTTAACATCTCCACTGTTAACCCTGGGCCCAAGTTAGGAGTTAGCTGGGGAGGGGGAGATTGGCTTACCTCCTCCTCCTGATACTCCGGCGGCCGTTGGGAAGGGAGGTCGATGCTCTCCTCTTCCTGTGGAACATGCTGCGGCTGGGGAGAGAGACCGGTTGTCTCCTCTCCCTGGAAGGCACACTCCGGCTGGGGAGGGAGGTCGATGCTCTCCCCTCCCTGTAGCTGGGTCTGTCGCTGGGGATCTGGGCCGCCTGCCCAGCATCCCTGTAGGGCCGGTAGAGAGACTGCGGTCCCATCTCCACCTGCTTGCTGGGGGTCCTCCCAGGACCAGTCTATGAGGCCTGCTGCCTCTGGTATCTCTGGTTGGGGTTGGGGAAGGAGACCGGTTGTCTCTTCCCTCTGCACAGTATACTGCCGCTGGGGAGGGAGGTCGCTGCTCTCCTCTCCCTGTGGAACATGCTGCGGCTGGGGAGAGAGACCAGGTGTCCATACCCTCAAACTCCACAGTTGGCGCTCAAAGGCTCGTGCCGCTTTGTTCTCCGTATCCAATTCCCGGATGATGCGACTGACTACCTCCTGCGCAGGGTCTGGACCATATCAGACTAGCCGCCTCTTTACCTCTGGAACGAAATCCGCGCCCTCATAGCGACGGATCCGGTTGAGGTGCTCTTCACATGGTTCTGACCAGTATCTTGTCAGCTCCATGCTGCTGTAGGTAGGGACGCTGCGCAGTGGCTAGCGTTGCCCTCAATTACTCTCCTACGATACCAGTGCTGTTGTGGTGCTGCTCCTTGTGCTAGGACGCCAATCCCACCGCTGCCGCCAAATGTTACGGTTGCCTCCAGGCTGGCTGGAAGTTGGACCGTAGAAAAGGATGCTCATAGCGCTCACCAAAGGAGCAGCAGCACCGTGGACACTATAACTACTGCGTAGCCACCATAAGTAACGCAGACTCTATGAACCACCCCTGCTGGGCTGGTATCTCGCCGTCTGCTCTGCGCCCTGGACCTACGACCAGGCTCCAGTAGGTGAACCTCTTCCTTCTGTAGCAATCCCCGTAGCTAAGGGAGTATGAAAAGCATAGCAATCCCTGTAGTGATTATAGCTGAAGCTGTCCCCTACAAACATGAGTCAAAGCTGCAAGTTAGAGGGTCAGAAATAGGTCTGATGTGCTGGAGCACACAGCCTCCTTTTTATTGAGGTTACATGCAAACAGGACACTCTCAGGGGGAGGCATAAAATCCCCCATCACACATTTGATATTAGATAGAGAGACACTCCCTTTGACAGGCCACAACATTTACTTCAGCAGATAACATTACACACAATAAAACAATGCAGTCCACCTTATCAATACTAGTCTGATTAGACAATGGGAAAGTTGATCACTAAACCTAATTAGAGCTAATCCCAGCAGACTTGTATTTAGAATAGGTTTCTTGAAGCTCAACAAAATTTAACTCTTAATGGCACACAATGAAACTGAACCAAGTGGGAGAAAGCCAGGGACAAGTCATTTCACAGGTCTGGGGACATAGTCTTAAAGGGGGCATTGTTCACCAAAGTCACAATATGTCCCCAGACGGTTCCCAAAGGGCCACACACACCCAACAAAAGTCAATATACTCTCAGGGGCACAATCTTCCAGGGGCCATAGTCATGAGGAAGGAGGCTGGCAAATAGGCTTCTCCAAAATCCAGGGAAGCAGGGCAACCTTCCATTTAAAGGGCCAGTCACAAATAGCAGTTTGTAACAACATCTAAAATGGTTTTTACATATTAAAAGCAGTAAGATATTATTGCAATAGTAAAATAACCTTACAAAAGTCTAGATTTCATAGCATGTATCCAGTTTCTACAGGCTAGATTACGAGTTTTGCGGTAAGAGCTGCTCGGTAATATCTTGCAAGTTAATACCACGGCTAACTTCCCTACAGTGCTGGTAATACAGGTTTACAAAAACCCGGCGTTAGCAGGCAAAAAGTGAGCGTAGAGCAAAATTGAGCTCCATACCGCACTCCAATACCAACGCTGCTGAAAGCTGCGGTGAGCTGGTTTTACGTGTTTGTGCACGATTTCCCCATAGACATTAATGGGGAGAGCTGGCTGAAAAAAGTCTTACACCTGCAAAAAAGGAGCGTAAAGCTCCGTAACGCAGCCCCATTAAATCCTATGGGGAAAGAAAATTTATGTTTACACCTAACACCCTAACATGAACCCCGAGTCTAAACACCCCTAATCTTACACTTATTAACCCCTAATCTGCCACCCCCGACATCGCCGACACCTACATTATACTTATTAACCCCTAATCTGCCGCCCCCAACATCGCCAACACCTAAATTATACTTATTAACCCCTAATCTGCTGCCCCCAACATCGCCGACACCTACTTAATGTAACGCAGACTCTATGAACCACCGCTGCTGGGCTGGTATCTCGCCGTCTGCTCTGCGCCCTGGACCTACGACCAGGCTCCAGTAGGTGAACCTCTTCCTTCTGTAGCAATCCCCGTAGCTAAGGGAGTATGAAAAGCATAGCAATCCCTGTAGTGATTATAGCTGAAGCTGTCCCCTACAAACATGAGTCAAAGCTGCAAGTTAGAGGGTCAGAAATAGGTCTGATGTGCTGGAGCACACAGCCTCCTTTTTATTGAGGTTACATGCAAACAGGACACTCTCAGGGGGAGGCATAAAATCCCCCATCACACATTTGATATTAGATAGAGAGACACTCCCTTTGACAGGCCACAACATTTACTTCAGCAGATAACATTACACACAATAAAACAATGCAGTCCACCTTATCAATACTAGTCTGATTAGACAATGGGAAAGTTGATCACTAAACCTAATTAGAGCTAATCCCAGCAGACTTGTATTTAGAATAGGTTTCTTGAAGCTGAACAAAATTTAACTCTTAATGGCACACAATGAAACTGAACCAAGTGGGAGAAAGCCAGGGACAAGTCATTTCACAGGTCTGGGGACATAGTCTTAAAGGGGGCATTGTTCACCAAAGTCACAATATGTCCCCAGACGGTTCCTAAAAGGGCCACACACACCCAACAAAAGTCAATATACTCTCAGGGGCACAATCTTCCAGGGGCCATAGTCATGAGGAAGGAGGCTGGCAAATAGGCTTCTCCAAAATCCAGGGAAGCAGGGCAACCTTCCATTTAAAGGGCCAGTCACAAATAGCAGTTTGTAACAACATCTAAAATGGTTTTTACATATTAAAAGCAGTAAGATATTATTGCAATAGTAAAATAACCTTACAAAAGTCTAGATTTCATAGCATGTATCCAGTTTCTACAGGCTAGATTACGAGTTTTGCGGTAAGAGCTGCTCGGTAATATCTTGCAAGTTAATACCACGGCTAACTTCCCTACAGTGCTGGTATTACAGGTTTACAAAAACCCGGCGTTAGCAGGCAAAAAGTGAGCGTAGAGCAAAATTGAGCTCCATACCGCACTCCAATACCAACGCTGCTGAAAGCTGCGGTGAGCTGGTTTTACGTGTTCGTGCACGATTTCCCCATAGACATTAATGGGGAGAGCTGGCTGAAAAAAGTCTTACACCTGCAAAAAAGGAGCGTAAAGCTCCGTAACGCAGCCCCATTAAATCCTATGGGGAAAGAAAATTTATGTTTACACCTAACACCCTAACATGAACCCCGAGTCTAAACACCCCTAATCTTACACTTATTAACCCCTAATCTGCCACCCCCGACATCGCCGACACCTACATTATACTTATTAACCCCTAATCTGCCGCCCCCAACATCGCCAACACCTAAATTATACTTATTAACCCCTAATCTGCTGCCCCCAACATCGCCGACACCTACTTAATGTTATTAACCCCTAATCTCCCTCCCCCCAATGTCGCTGCAACCTACCTACACTTATTAACCCCTAATCTGCCGCCCCCAACTTCGTCACCACTATACTAAATTTATTAACCCCTAACCCTAAGTCTAACCCTAACCCTAACACCCACTAACTTTAATGTAATTAAAATAAATTTTAAATAAGGGGGGCAGAGCTGGCCGAGGTCGAACATGGCCGCATAGTAACTGAGCTCTGGAGCCTACGGTCTTGGTGGGGGACCTGAAGGAGGGCCATCCAGGCCAATATATGCCAGATATGTAGGCAATAACTCTGTCTATCTGAGGGGTAACTTGGAAAGGGTGGCTTGACGAAAATCGAGCAGAAACAGAGATAGAGGAGGTGGAACTGAGGCCTAGCTACGTCATGCTACATACTCTAATAGCTATCACCACTACACATTGCAGATAAGTCTGCATAGCACAGACCACGATCAGACTGCAAACCGCATCAGTTGAAGACACCATTGACAGCAGCATAAGCAGGTACAACCGGTTCCTCCAATGATTGCACATTTTTAGTTGCGGCCTGAAAATTTTACACACCCGGGAAGCGGCCTACTGGGCCCTAGGATAGCAGTCCCCCTTGACTCATCGTCCTCTACCCTAAGAATTAAAAACACTCTCCACAACTGTGAAGTTCCGCACCTTTAGCGAGCAGGTCTCACATTATCACCTAGCAACGCAACAGGCTGAATCTTATATATACTCAGAAGCCTAATCCTCTCGCAAGACCTAAACCAAGCAGTATCTCATCAGAACCTGAAGCACTGACTATTGGACCACTAAACAGCAGTATTAACAAACCCAGCCGAAAAACTGAGCGATAAGACAGCACTTGAAAAGACACAATAGTTAACAGACTGACAACTTGAGAACACAGTTTGCCCACGCCTAACTTATTACCGCAAATATGGCGACACAGAATAAACCTAAAGGAGAAAAAACAAGTAAATCAGCTACTACACAAGGGAATACATTTAATGCCTTTTTCAAACTCTATGAGGGCTCAAACACAGGAAATGCAGACACAGTCACAGCGGATAACGTGGACTGTACAGAACAAGATTCACCACATAGAGAAGATCAAACCACATACATCACCAAAGCAAACCTCAAGTCTCTCCCTACCAAAGATGACCTCACCTTCTTTATGACTCAAATGAACAATACTATTAAAGAGGGGTTGGCTGGGGTAAAAAGAGAATTTAATGCACTTGGCCACCGAGTCCTCCAACTGGAGGAGCAGATGGAGGAGACATCAAGGACATCCGATAACATGACTACTGCCTTAGAACATCAAAACATCACCATACTACAATAGCAAGCACAAGTAGAAGATCTTGATAACAGGTGCAGACGTCAAAACCTCCGTATCAGAGGGGTGCCAGAACAGATTCAACCAGCACAAATACCATCTTATTTGCAGAACCTCTTTAAATATTTGCTAGATCTGAGGGCAGATGACAATATTCCGATTGATAGGGCACACCGCGCTCTGAGGGCCAAGCCCCCCTCATCAGCCCCCCCAGGGACATTGTCCTATGTTGTCACAAATTTTTGGACAAAGAAAGGATACTCCAAGCAGCACGGAAAAAGTCTCCTATTCAGATCGGAGAAGACTCCATACAAGTGTATGCTGATCTTAGTGCATTAACGCTGGCGAAACGCAAAGATGCCAGATAATTAACCCTACATCTAACTGAACTGGGCATTCCATACAGATGGGGTTTTCTGTTTGCCATAAAAGTGATGAAAGATGATAAAACCTATATTTATAAGGACTCAGAGGACCTGGAAACCTTTTGCACACAATTGGATATTCCACAGCCATCGTTGCCTCTCCTGAAAGACAGCAACAAAGCAGACAGAACTCACCCAAATCTACCACCCAGGCCTCAGCGCCCAGAATGGTCCACAATCCCAAAAAAGAGGAGGAACCTAGTACCTGCAGTACAGCGACAGAAAAATGGAGAAGCAGACCCAACCTGAGGGCCCAACTTGGAATGCAAAGATAACAATTGTCCTCCGTCCAACTGTTGGACTGGGTATCAGATCCTACAACCAACAACTGGTTCTTCATCTTGTAACGATCTCATGCAGTATCTTATAGGCTCCTCTTTTGAGATAGATTACAAATAATCCTTAGATTTTACAATTATATACTTCCTAACCCCCCCTGATAAGGCCCCCCCCAGGACTAGGTTGGTTTATACATCAACCAAACCTAGAAGTTTGTTTTACCCCCATTCGTGGTAGCCTTATAGCTACCAGTAATTTTGTTATATAAGGTTTCTCAATATTCAGTTGACTATTTGCCAACCTTTAGTTGTTACTAGTTAGATTGCTCCAGATCAAGGTCTGGAAAATGTTATGTTATGATGTTCATATTAATTCTGTATTTTTTTGTCTGTCAGCACAGTACTCATTGTGAAGAAAGTAATGCCTTGTCTCGTCTTCTGTCTTGCCATCTGTCTTCATGCCTTTTCATGGACTACTCGGAGGGCACCTGCCCAGATCCCACATGACTGTCGACAGCACGTAAGGGTCCATCTAAATAGAACCTGGCACACACCTACGAATACAGTTGACTGACCCAACACTTACCATAATATCACAAAACATGAAGGGTTTAAACTCATCCACTAAACGTTCGGTAGCCCTGCGTCATTTTGCTAAACAAAAAGACTCAATTATCTTCTTACAAGAAACCCATTTTTTAAACTCAGCATAACCAAAATTCACATCTAAAACATACCCCCTTGGAATATTCAACTCCCATTCAGCTGGAATAAAGAAAAAAACGGAGTAGGCATTCTACAGTATTTCATAAAAACATTCAATTCACAATAACAAATAAGGTTAAAGATGAAGAAGGCAGAATATTAATCATAACAGGCACCCTCTTTAATAATCCAATTACCCTGGTGAATGTATATGCCCCTAACAGTAATAAATCTAGATTTTACCGCCAATTATTGTCAATGGTCACTGAGAACAGGAAGGGACCATTGATATTAGGAGGAGACATAAATATAACTCTCGACCCCAAACTAGACACATCCACCGGCAATCCCTTTTCACAAACAAGGGCACCAAATGCATTATACAACTGCCTATCACAACTAGGGCTGATTGATATTTGGAGAGTGCAACATAACACCCAGAGAAACTACACCTTTTACTCTCACTCGTGGAAAGTTTATACAAGAATAGATTACCTGTTAATAAACAGAAAACACCTCTCCTTAGTAAAAGACTCGGATATTCAACCCACCGCCTGGTCCGATCATTCCCTCATACATATCTATCTGAGCTGGCCCAATCATTCAGTCACGCCATTCATCTGGAGAATGGATGACTCCCTTCTGCACTTTCCAGCCACACTGGAGCCCCTGACCAAGGTGTTAGAAGAATATTTTAACATTAATGCTACACCGGACATGAACCCGAATACAACCTGGGACGCCCATAAGGCTGTTCTAAAAGGCGAATGTATCAAACACACGGCATATAGGAGGAAAACATATAACAAGACCATAGAGATGCCCTCCAAACAGTTCCATAATTTAGAACTCAGGCATAAGAACACCCCAGCAGACCCCCTTCTATCCACACAGCTGGAAAAGGTTAGACAAGAACTCAATAATATTTTTTTTTTTTTTTTATATAATAATTTTTATTATTTCAATAAATGAGCAAACATAAGAACATCAAAAGCATACATTTGAATATCGGTAGTACAGAGTACGGTACTAGTTGGAAATTACAATATGTAGAACAGACATGCATAATAATAAAGATACAAAAGAGAACGCTGGATGCTGGAAGCAGTTGCCTATGGGTTATCAGCTATACCCCCATCTCAACAGATATGGGGGCTAACTGATGGCTGCTTCAAAAAGGCAAACATGTTGCTAGTTATCTAATTAAGGCAGCATTTTCAGAAAATATAAAAGTCTAAGCGTGGCTGTTCTTACCAACATCAAAGCATAAACATGCTGTGTTGCAAAGCAAGTATATCAATCAATCCAGATAAGGACTGTGTCTAGCTATCAGTTAGGGGAAGAGGGGAGGAGAGAAGAAAAAAAAAAAAAAAAAAAAAGGGGGTTATGGGGGGGTTTAGGGGAGAAGGCAGGGAGAGTTGGATTCATTCTAGGGAGGGTAGGAAGGAGGTGGAGCAGGTGAAAGTATTCAGAAGGGGCTAGAGTAAGACAGTGTGCAGGGCCTGTGAGTGCCCTGTAGTATATACAGCGAGAATTACTTTGGGCCATACTCCCAAATTTTGATTTGGAGATCCGCAGATCCATGAATGTGTGAGACATAAGACTCCATTCTCCTCACAAAATTTAATATATCAGTCACTTGCTCCCATAAGGGTGAGGTACGCTGTAGCCACATGCGGGCCACAGCCAGCTTAACGGCTAAGAATAGGTAAATACAAAACAATTTTTGAGGCAGGGTCAGCTGCCTAGGCAGAATATGAAGCAGACATGCACTTGGTGACATAGGTAGATGAATGCCCCTGGAAGAGCAAAATTGGATTGCCTTCTGCCAAAGCGGTTGAATCTGTGGGCAGGACCACCATATATGTTGAGAGGTTCCCAGATCATCACATCCTCTCCAACACTTAGGTGAATTAACGGGCGAGATTTTAAAAAGACGAATAGGAGTCATATGCCATTGTAGCAAGACCTTGAGAAACAACTCATATAGTGTAATACAGTGTATAGCTTTTTTGGTTAATTGGACTGCTTCTTGCCATTGGCGAGGGTTATGTGAGACCATTAAGGAAGACTCCCAGTGTCGTATCGGAGGAGATTTGTAAAAGACCGGAGAATTCAGGAGTACACGATATGGGACAGATAGGAGTTTGGTAGAGGAGGACGGAGAGTCCCATTTTATTTCCCAAATGGTTCTGGTTCGCAAAGGACCCTTATCAAAGCCCCACGACAAAAGGAGACTACGTAGCCTCCAGAACTCAAAGTGCAGGATAGAAGGCGGGTTAAACTTTCGAAGAAACTCTTGATAGGTGATTAATTTATCCCCAGTATAGAGGTCTGCTAGCTTGGTTAAGCCTAAAACAAACCATAGATTAGGATGAGAATCTGGCAAAGACAATAGCAGCCCATGTAACGAGTGCGATGGAGAAGGATGAGGCGCTACTGACGGGAGGTTGTGTATTTTATCCCAGAACCGCAAATTCGATTTTATGATAGGGTTCATCGAGAGGCCAGGTGGCCTAGAGTGCTTAGGGATCCATGGTAGATCTCTCAGGGTATATCCCACTGGAAGGGATGCTTGCTCAATCTCAGCCCACCGGCTCACCGACACCGAGTTCCACTGGGTCACATGGGACAATCTGGCTGCCTCATGATATTTTGGAATTTATAAATTGTGGACCTAGGGATTGGAATGGGTAAGGAGCGAAACAAGTAAGTAAGTTTCGGAAGAAGACTCATTTTAAAAGCCGCTATTCGACCCAGCCATGATAATGATGGAACATTCCACGTGCCTGTAGATTTCTCTACATCCGATAACAGGGGAATAAAGTTCAAGGCTATCATCTCAGAAACATTATGGGATAAATATACCCCGAGATGTTTGATATGTGATGTGGACCATAGGAACTTATACGTGTTTTTTAGTGTGTTAAGAGACTCTTCAGATATGTTGATCGCGTAAGCTTACGTTTTAAGCACATTTAATTTATAGTAGCTAACCAGGGCAAATCTATCTAGCAGGGAGAACAAGTGGGGGAGAGATGTAAGAGGCTCAGAAATGAGTACTGTTAAATCGTCTGCGAACAAGGCTGTTTTCTGCTCCGTTTGATATATAGAAACTCCTTTAATCTGGGGACATGATCGGATAGCCGCAGCAAGGGGTTCCATCATAAGGGCAAATATGAGTGGAGACAGGGGACACCCCTGTCTCGTACCATTCGTTATCAGAAAGGACTTAGAGCAGAATCCTAGGCCCTTAACTACTGCCGACGGATTAGAATATAACGCCGTAATTGCCATGATAAAGGACTCTGGGAAGCCGAATCGTCGCAAAATGGCAAACATATAATCCCAGTTCACCCTGTCGAAGGCTTTTTCGGCGTCCAACGACAGGGTGACACAGGGCAGCTGCAGTCTATGAGCCTCAAAATAAATATTTAGGAGTCTTCTGGTATTATCTGGGCCCTGACGCCGCAGGACAAAGCCCACCTGGTCAGGGTTAACTAGCATAGGTAGTAGGGAGTTAAGGCGCGAGGCTAGAATTTTAGCATAGAGTTTGACATCAAGATTCAGTAGTGAAATTGGTCTATAACTTCCACAAAGTGTTGAGTCCTTCCCTTGCTTCGGGAGGGTGATAATAGTAGCCTGCAAAAACTCCGCTGGGAAAGTTCCCCACGCCCTTGCTAGTGAAAAAAGTCGCCCTAGAATAGGGATCAGCTGGGTTTGAAACTTCTTATAAAATAAGTCCGAGAAACCATCTGGCCCCGGGGATTTGAAAGCTTTGAGGGACTTGATGGCTGTCTTAATTTCTGTTGGCAGAATGGGGCCCTGCAGAGAGTCAATGTGATCCAAGGGAACCGAAGGAAGATTTAGCGTGGTCAGGAATGTGTCAATAATTTCAGATGTTGGAGGCAGAGTCAAGCCCCCTTGTTTCAGATTATAGAGAGAAGCATAATAATCTGCGAAGGCATTGCCAATATCAGTTGGTTTTGTGACGTATTGTCCGTCTACCTTCAGCAGGGGAATGCGCGCTGCTGCAGTTTTTTGGCGCAACCTATTGGCAAGAAGCCTATCGGCCTTATTACCTTTGTGGTAGTAGACTTCTTTAAGCCGTAAGAGTCTTACGGCTGACCTCTCGGTTTCTAGGTGGACTATCTGTGTTTTGAGGTCTGCTAGCCTCCTAGACAGCTCAGCTGTGGGAGTCACCTTATGCTCCTCAGAGATTTTGCGAAGACTCAAAGTAAGCTGCGCTAAAGTGTCTCCTTTACGCTTTTTCTCGGCTGCTGCTATTTTTATAAACGACCCTCTGATATACGCCTTTAACGTGGCCCACAAAGTGAAATCATCCACTTCACCAGTGTCATTTAGGATTAAAAATTCTGTTAGGTCCCTGGCAATAGTTGTTTCCGTCCCGGGGTTTGTAAATAAATATGGGTGCAAGAGCCACGTTGAGAGACGCTGAGTGATATGTACAGGGTCATGATCCGACCACGAGCATTGGGGAATCCAAGCGCGGGTTACTCCATCCAAGAGACCCGGGTCACAAAAAAAAAAAGTCCAATCGTGAGTAGGAGCGATGCACCGAAGAAAAATAGGTGTAATCGCGAGTAGTCGAATTAAGGGTACGCCATTTGTCAAACAAGTTAAACTGGTATATCAAATTCCGAAATTTGTGTGACAAATCAGCCACTGGCTTAATTGATTTACGGTTCGCATCCGACCGTCTATCTAGGTCGGGATCCCATATAATATTGAAATCACCGGCAAGAAGTAAGAGGCCCTGACGCAAAGCCTCCAATTTCTGGAGAAATCTACGTAAGGAGCGAATATGTTGCTTGTTAGGGCCATAATATGAGGCCAAAGTATAAGTAGTCCCATCTAACTTACAGAACAGAATCAAATATCTGCCTTGTGGGATTCAACAAAGATATTCTCATAAGAGATATCCTTGTGAATAAGGATAGCCGTACCTCTCGACTTCTGGGAGAAGCTAGCAGTCTCAATTATTGGGTATAATTTAGATTGAATGGGCACCGCTGTGCCCCTTACCCAATGGGTTTCCTGGAGGAAAACTAGATGGGCTCCAGATTTTGCCAGAGACCTAAGGCAGATACTGCGCTTAGTTGGGGAGTTAAGCCCCCTTACATTGTGGGTTACACAGCAGAGTGGCATGACTCACCCGTATACCTCCCTCCGATGGTTAGACACTCAAAGGGCTGTCAGGCAAGAGATGAAGTTCAGTATGGAGAAAAAAGTAGTTGGGGGGGGCGGATAAGGTAAAGGAATGGGAATGGAAGGGAAGGAATAAAAAGAGAGGAAGAGAAAAAAAAAAAAAAAAGGGAAGGGGGGTGGGGAGCTAGATAGAACTCAGCACAGTCTCAAATAATCAGAAACTAGAACTAACTGTGCAAACAATATCTGATAAAAATACAGGCAGGCAATCACAGCAAACAAGAATAATAAAAATGAATACAAAGGATGCGGTATATAAACAAGGTAAACCGCGTGTGTAGTCTCTGGAGTGTACTTCCAGAGTACCTTAAGTGGGGGGGGGGGTAACCAAAGGGTTGTTAATTGAGCATTAGGAGATTATTTATACAGATAAGAGAAAGAGGAGCGTGGCGTTAGAATGGGGGGGGGGGGGGGAAAGCTATAGTCTCCGGATCTAAGAAGGGGCAGTGAAGGGGAGGAAAGGGGGATAGAGAAGAAGGATAGGGAAAGAGAGGAGGAGGAAGAAGGCAGAGGGGTGGAGAGTACACTATACCAGAAAATGCAAAAACAAATAGGAGCAGACCCGAACCTAGTACCCAGTTAATAGGTGAAGAAGGAGGGGTGGGGGGGGGTGAGATCAAGAAGTTAGGGCTGTATGTGGGCTATAAATGCCAGGTCGGCATTATTGGCTATTAACCGACCGGATACTAATACCAGTCAAAGTGGGGACAGCAAATATGCCATTTGAACAACACCCCACCCTCATGGAGCTGCAAATAGCAAATAACTTACGGGCTCACCCTAGGGTAGATAGGATCAATAGTGCAACAGTGGTAAAAGTAACATGCAGCCCAGAGGGGCAAAGGAGGTGTGAGAGAAGAACAGAAAAGATAGAGGAGTCTAAGGGTTGAGTGAGAAATATGCGGTCAATCAGCAACAATATTCATAAATCATAAATAGAACACTAACAGTCACAACAAGATTAACATTTAAGCTTTAACAATGCATGGTTGTAAAACCTCACCAAGACATTAACAAATGAAACAGAAAGAGCAAATATGCCAATTGTGAAACACTATGCCTCTCAACGTGGCAAATTGCAGGCAGCGCATAATCCCGCCTCTAGGCGGGTAAATCAACAAGCTGTTTGTAGAAAAGGGAGTGTGCAACACAAGATGGCATATACAGTATAGTAGGTATTACTTAGGGTATAATTCAATTATAGAGAAAGTAATATAGCTAAAATAACAGAGCATAAGAGAACATCATAACTGATATTTAGTGGACTCAGTATTAAATTGCTTGAATGTGTCTACCCCCCCATTCAAGCAGAGTATAGCATTCAAGCAATGGCAAATTTACAAATACATTCCCATAGACTTAAGTGCATTTCACATTTATGGATTGAGTGTGGGAGGGTATATCAGTCAGGGAGGGTACAAGACAAAAAGGAGAAAAAGAGAGGGAGGAAGATAGGGGAAAAGAAAAAGAGAAGGAAAGGGGAAGGTAGATAAGATAGGAAGAAGAGGGGAGAGAGACGAAAGGAGAATAGAGGGGCAGATGGGAAGGGACACATATACATTAGGAATGAGAACTTTGCATATATCAGAACAATAGCAAAGAGAGAATTGTATTAATAAGAGAGTCACTTGCAATCTTTATATAACCCTGCACCTCCCATTCAGTCTTCACCCTCCTCTTGGGCCTGACTGGGTGCAGAGGAGTCCTTGAGTAACCTTTGAGGTAGTGGGCTCCATTGTAGGACTAGAGGATTTAAAGAGCTTTGGGGTGAACCGTCCTGTAAAGATGTAGAGCTCCATCTCTCTAAGAGACTTCGACTTTGTTCAATGGTGGTGACTATATGTTGCTGGTTATCTCTCAAAACAAACAGTCTTGTCGGATGACCCCATCTGTATTTTATGTTGTGTGTTCTAAGGAACTTCGTGAAGGTGGCAAAAGTCTTTCGCTGTTGAAGGGTGTGGTGAGACAGGTTGGCAAAAATGATGATGTCCTTGAACTGGTCTGGCAAAATAGGTTTGGATAGGGAAGCTCTAACAAGCCGTTCTTTATACGTATAAAAGTGTAGACGTACAATGACATCTCTTGGCTTGTCAGTCGCCAAGTTTCTAGGACGGAGGGCCCTATGTGCTCTGTCAATGAGACCCTCATTTGGATTCCCTGGCGGTGCTAGAAGATTAAAGAACTCAGACAGGTGGGTGACTAGATCAGTAGAGGCCACACTCTCAGGAATACCCCAAAGACGTAGGTTATTACGACGAGATCGGTCTTCAGCATCAGCAACTTTATTTTCTAGCATAGAAAGCTGCTCTGCTAGACTTTGCGCATATGCCAGGACATTGGCTTGTTCAACTACCATGTCCTCCTGTTTCCTCTCAATTGTATCCACTCTTTCTGAAGTAGAGGTCAGATCTCGCCTCATCTCAGCCAATGAGGCAGAGATTTGGGATTGGAAAGAGGAGTGGTGTGCCTCAAGTAAGGATTGCAGGGATGATAAAATGAATGAAGGTGTTACAATTGATGGGGCAGCATCTTGTAGATCCTGAAGAGTGGCAGCCACCGTGTCTGACCCTGGTATACAGGTGCTTGAGCTGTCTCGTGAATCTTCATTTGAAGGCAACGGCATAGGATGAAAGTGATCTACCACAGTTCTTTTGGGTCCAGTTGTTATTTTTGGTTTCCTTTTGGTGGACTGTGCCATTGTGGAACTGTGTAGGGTACAGCCAGTGAGTAGGGTTGAAAGCCAAGACCAGAGGAGTAACAACAAAGCTTAGAATTGCAAGTTAGACTAAAGTAGTAAGTATATGTATCAGGATCCAGAGACTTAAAATCTCCCTCCCCCCACAACAATGCGATTTAGCAACACATTTGTGGTCTAAGAGAGTGTCCTTGAATTTAATAAGGTAGTCCTATGCCCCTCAATTTCCAATGATATGGTGGGCTCAGAGCCAAGGCATATTCCCTAGCCACCTAAGAGATTACTATGAAGATATAAAGTTTCAGACCCCTAGTGGGGTAATTTTAATCTTATACTGTGATGATCTTAGTGTGTCCAGGATGTTGGTACCAGCCTTACAAATTCGGGATCTATATATGACCCCCTCTCAGGGGAGTGCCCCCTTTTGGGCGAAGTAGGAGAAGGATGTTGGGTATGACCCACTGTCACCAAGGGCAGCGGGAAAGGATGAGAGGGTGTCCAGACCTAGGGAGAGGTGTTAGTATCCTCTCTAGTTATATTGATGGGCAAACAGCTGTTGATGCTAGAGAAATGATTCAGGAAGAATTAGATGCAGGCTAATAGGGATCACACAAGGAGGAAAATGTCACAGTTGTAGTACACACCACACTTCATTACCAGCAGACGTAATCCCAATAAATGCAGATCACAACATTAGTTGATGTATGAGTTAATATCAAAAAGGTTAGCATCAAAGTCCCAGTATTAGTTATGTATATCAAAATGAGGGAGCTTCTCAGCTAGTCATAAAGCACAATGGGTGTTTGACCGGAGATAGGGTAGATATGGCAGGTAACAAGGATTGTGTTATTATAAATCCACTTATACTGTGTAGCCAAAAGTTCTTCCAAAAGATAAAAGTGCAGGGCTCTCTCTGTGATATGTCAGGTATGAGCGGCAAGTATCAGTACAATAAGAACGAACAGTCTCTGTTATAATTTGTAACTTCTATGATAAATCCACTTGCTAACAATTAAATATAAGTTGGTATTGCATCCAGTATACAATTTACAAGCTAAGAGCTGTGCGGTGAAAATGTTGCGTATGTGTTAATGCAAGTAAGATGGCGACTCGCGCCTTAATCTTTCTGTCTGTGCACCGGGTAATATTGAGGGTGT
Source organism: Bombina bombina (assembly GCF_027579735.1). NCBI lineage: Eukaryota > Metazoa > Chordata > Amphibia > Anura > Bombinatoridae > Bombina > Bombina bombina. The sequence goes on along the minus strand of NC_069500.1, from coordinate 621,143,283 downwards.
GGTGCTAAGGGCAATATGAACCCAGGGTTGCCTCAATTATGTCCCAATGGGCAGTTGGTCTGATCTGCTGAGAAAGCGGTTGTGGCCCCGTAACCTCCCTCTCAACCGGCTTTCAATGGCGTGTTTTTCTTACCGCTAGCAAGCGAGACGGTTGGCAGGGCTCCAGTCTTGCGTTACCATAGAGGGTCTCACTGGTCGTTTAGATATCGGCTTCTGGCACTTCAAATTTCAGCTAGGGGTGGCTCCGTTGAGCAGCTGTAGCTTGAATGCCTCCCCGTAGTGCCGGGTCTTTGATCAGTTGCGTGGCAAAGGGTATGATCCCGCTGTAGGCCTCCAGCAGCCCCGGAGTCACTATTCATAAAAAAAAAATGTCTGTTGTGTCCCAGAAAATACAGGATACCAGTGGGGAGCGTATGGGGAATGTAAAAAAAAAACAAAATTTGCAGATAATAGTATTTAAACAAAAGAAAGGGTATATAAGTGACAGAGCTGCAGTCACACACGTCCTCTCGCTCTGCTGGCTAGCTCCGCCCCTCAATAATATTTTAACTAAAGAAGCGCAAAGATAAGCCCTTAGTATCAGGAAACTTTATGCCTACGAGGGCAACCGTGCAGACCCACTCCTAGCAAAACTATATAGGACTCAAACGATTAGATCCCAGATACCCAAATTGGTAACCCCGGACAATAAGGATATATATGACAGCAAACAGATTGCCAATCACTTCAGTAAATTCTATGCAAAACTATATAACCTTGACAAGGGAAACACACCCGACCAAATAAAACAAATACGAACTTATTTAGAGACAGCAGACTTGCCCAAACTTGAACCCTCGCAGAGGGACATACTTGAAGAACCAATATCTCTAGTCGAAGTCCTTTACGCTATCCGCGATTTGCCCACGGGGAAAGCCCAAGGCCCTGACGGATTTTCAAACGCATACTACAAGTCCTTTAGGACAATCCTGGCCCCACATTTGTTACGGTTATTCAATGCTTTAGATGACAATCTCACACTTTCCCAAGACATGTTACTGACACATATCTCGGTGATCCCAAAACCAAACAAAAATCTCACTGACCCCAGTAGCTATAGACCCATCTCCCTCCTTAACAAGATCCTAGCCAACCGCATTAACAGAATTCTGAATACTCTCGTACATACGGATCAAGTGGGTTTTGTCCCGGGGAGAGAGGCGAGGGATAACACTATCAGAGCAGTAACTCTAGCCTCTTACACCAAATATCATAAAATCCCGTCAGTCCTTATAGCAACGGACGTGGAAAAAGCATTTGATCGCATCAGTTGGGACTTTCTAGGGGAAACCATGCGGTCCCTGGGGTTCGGCTCCAACATGATAACCCTCATATTCAGTCTATATGCGAATCCCTCTGCGAGGGTGAGAGCAAACAGCATGCTATTAGATCCTTTTTACATTCGCAACTGAACTAGGCAGGGCTGCCCCCTTTCGCCCACCCTGTTTATTTTAACAATGGAAGTCCTGGCAGCTCATGTTAGAAAAGATCCACAAATTAAGGGCATACATGTAGGCCCACACACTTTCAAGATAGCCATGTATGCGGATGATATCCTATTTACAATCTCAGACCCTCTGGCCTCTATCCCCGAGCTCCTCAAACAGATTGACTCCTTTGGCAAATACTCAAACTTTTTAGTTAATAAGCATAAATCAGAGATCCTGAATGTTTCTCTCCCTACTGATTTATTTAAAACTATAAAAAATATATGCCCCCTGAATTTACAAGAAACATCTATTAGATACTTGGGTATTCAACACTCTCACAGCACCTCCCAACTTTTTGATGAAAATTTTTTAGCAATAGCCCGGAAGGTCCAACAGGACCTAAAAACGTGGTCGGCTAAGCCGATTACTTGGTGGGGTCGTAATCAATGTATAAAGAAGACCACCTTGCCCAGGGTCTTGTACCTGTTCCAAACACTCCCTATTCCCATTCCTAAATGGTTTAACACACAACTTCAGAAGCACATTAACTTATTTATATGGGGGAAACTTAAACCTAGGATCTGCAGAGACACTATGTATAGAGCCTACGGTAGTGGAGGTTTGGGTCTACCCTGCATAGCAGATTATCTAGATGCAATAACCCTACAATGGGTCATAGATTGGCACAGATCCAGGGACTCCAAGGCATGGTTAGTGATCGACTCACATATTTTCAGGGTCCCAGATGTAGGAGCGTTGTGCGGGGTTCCTGGGGAACTTAGGCCCCCACAGTGTTCCGAACTGGAGATTCACCGATGGGTATTTGACTCTTGGGAAATAATAGTAAAACAAAGAAAGCACATCTCGAGTGCACCCTCCCCCCTTTTCCCAATTCCCATGAACGCAGAGCTGATAGGGGGTCTGGACAAGGGTAGACAGAGACTAACTGAATGGGGTTTCACCGTTCCACTACACAAATTCACCACAAAGGGGCAACTTAAGAACAGGGTAGACTTGAAGACAGTGGCAGGGGGCACATACTCAACCTGGCTTAAACACTCTCAATTGACACATTTTATTCATACCACCCCATTCAAACAAGACTTCCTAAGAGACCTCACCCCATTCGAAAACCTCTGTATCAGACCTGAAGGTGCGAGACATTCCCTGTCGCTGACCAGGAAAATTATACAGACCGAACACACGACTCAACTCCCAGCGTATACAGATAAATGGCATCGAGAATTAGATATAGAATTGTCAAAGGAAGATTGCTGTAAAATATTTCTACAGACGAAGCGAGCCTCAACTTCCCCCAAATCATTAGAGTTGAATTTCAAAGTCTTGCTGCGGTGGTATCTCAACCCCTTAAGGCTTCATTCTATCTACCCCCACACAACAGAACAATGCTGGAGAGGCTGTAACGAGAAAGGGAGTTACATCCATATGTGGTGGTTATGTGCTAAAATTAGACCCTTTTGGCAGGCAGTGGAGACTTGTCTCCGCGCATTGCTCTCTTATGAGCTTAATCTGACACCAAGAGTAGCCCTATTGAACGACTTACCGAGACTCACATGCAAACTTAGACTTACTATACTGCAGATAGGTCTGACAGGAGCCAAGGCTCTGAAATCCTATTTGGCTTAACTCAGCTCCCTGGACAGAAGTTAAGTCCTGGCTTTTAGCGGTCTGGTAGGACAATCCTTTAATAAATGTCCTTTAAGGCCACAGTACAAACACAGTCCAAGAGAGCGTCTCCTCAGACGTTCAGTTTTGGTTAATCTAATGGTGCCTATTTCCATTGGTTCAGCCTGGTCGGAAGGTGGAGAAGCGGGAGTTACAGGGTTGGAGAGGCGAGGAAACAGACGTAAAGGTCAATTAGAAGATTTCTGACTTCTTTCTCTTTCTTGTTGGCGTTCGCGGTATCTGGAATCGAGGCAAATACAAAGATTTATCAAAGCTTCTAGAGATTCTGGAAGTTCACGATAGACCAACTCATCTTTGAGACGTTCAGAGAGTTCTTTACAAAAAGCTGCTCTAAGAGCTCCCTAATTCCAAGTAGTCTCAGAAGCTAGGGTGCGAAATTCAATGCCATATTGAGATACAGATTGACCACCTTGTCGTAAATCTAGGAGGGAAGCTTCAGCGGCGGCGGACCTCCCCGGTTTATCGAAGACATTTGAAAAGACAGAGAGGAATGTATCCACATCCTGGAGTATTGGATCATTCTTTTCTAGCAAAGGTGATACCCAGGCTAAGGCTCTACCTTTCATTAAGGATATAAGGAAAGTGATTCTAGAAGAGGGGGTTGCAAAGAGAAGAGGACAATTCCGAAAATGAAGGTGACACTGATTCAGAAAACCTCTACAATCCTCAGGATTCCCATCATATTTGTCCGGAAGGGGTATCCTCGGACTGAGTTGACCTTGTGACTGATTGGTAGGATTCGTAGGAGGAGAGGGCTCCAAAGGAATAGGATTAGGAGGTATAGGAGCAGCCATATTCTGAAGTAAAGTAGTTATCTGAACCAACTTTGCGTCCAAGGATTGCAAATGGCTAGCATGAGATACCAATAACTGTCCCTGGTGGGTCACGGCCATGGATAATTCAGTGGGGTCCATTTTTGGCCCGTTTGTACTATCAGCCATAAAGGATCAGCCCAGGATTCAACCCAACTGCTAGCGTGAAAAGTAAAACACACGCTAGCAAACTGAGAAATATCCAGGACGTGACCCACTCAGGAAAGATTAAAGCAAATGTCCCTTTAAGCAGGTTAGAAAACAAACAGATAGGTATTCCTTTTTGTAGGATTGGATAAAGCAAATGTCCCTTTAAGCAGGTTAACAAACAAACAGAAAAGTAATCCTTTTAGCAGGTTTGGAATAAGCAAATGTCCCTTTAAGCAGGTTAGCAAACAAACAGAGAGGTATTCCTTTTAGCAGGTTTGATAAAGCAAATGTCCCTTTAAGCAGGTTAGCAAACAAACAGAGAGGTAATCCTTTTAGCAGGTTAGATAAAGCAAATGTCCCTTTAAGCAGGTTAGAAAGCAAACAGATAGGTATTCCTTTTAGCAGGTTTTATAAAGGAAATGTCCCTTTAAGCAGGTTAGCAAACAAACAGAGAGGTAATCCTTTTAGTAGGTTAGATAAAGCAAATGTCCCTTTAAGCAGGTTAGCAAACAAACAGAGATGTATTCCTTTTAGCAGGTTTGATAAAGCAAATGTCCCTTTAAGCAGGTTAGCAAACAAACAGAGAGGTAATCCTTTTAGCAGGTTTGATTAAGCAAATGAATAGTCAGGAAGACAAGGGTGAATAAATTCAGTAGACAATTTGAGGGATTAGGTAATAACAATGTCAGGCAGGCAAAGGTAAAAATATCCAGTAGTCAGAATGACCAAGTACTCACACAGTTCTGATTCAAGAAGACAAACGGGCCCCGAGAAGATCTCCCGCCGGTCTTTTGAAGAGAGAGAGAGACGTCGACGTCAGGAGGAGTGTACAGACAACCGCGTCACGTTGCTAGGCATGAGCGGATCGAATGTGACAGTCTGTGTATGTCTGTGAATGCCCAAACCTGCAAGTGTGTGGATGAAGCTTGTCATGTTGGTGGCATTTATGTGAGTTAGATGTTAGGAGCTAAAGTGTGTTTCAAGGGATGCATGAATAGATTTTATCCAAATATGTAAATACAGTCTTCATTTGGGTATTTTACAAATGAAAAGTGTCATAAATAGAGCTAAGGTGTTGTTTCTCTTGTGATAAAAGCAGTAAGTGACTAGAGCTCAGAAAAAAATAAGTTACTGTGTTCAAGGGTAGGATGTGATGTTACATCAGTTTATAAGATCCATGAAAACAAATTTCTATTAAAATATCATCCCCTACTTGGCAAAAGTTGTTGTTGTAGACCTTATATTGTAATATAGGAATCGCTCCTTCACATAAAGAATACTATATAGTGACATAAACATGTCTCATGGTACTGAGGAGGCTTTTTAGATCATCTCGCCTGAGCGGAGAGCTTTATAGGCCCTGAGTGAGAAAATCTCACAGCATCTAAATAAACATGTAGCTGGAACTTTTGGAGGCCTACTTATCAAGCCGTCAACTGTGCTGCATTCTACGCCACCAATACGCTCTCCTAACATCGCCTAACATCGCGGCCGCGGACCTGAATACGCTCTCCATATTTATAAAAAAAGCTGTCAAAAAGTTGTGCACCAAGTACAGGGCGATGAGCAGCTGACTGTTGTTAACTAGCAGTCATCAATCTCGCTGCTATTCTGCTTTTCTCCAACTTTATTTATACCCTGTCACTAAACACCACCACTATACTAAAATGTTTAACCCCTATCCCGCCGCTCCCGGAGCCCGCCGCCACCTAAATAAAGTTATTAACCCCTATCCCGCCGCTCCCGGAGCACACAGCAACTCTAATAACGTTATTAACGCCTATTCCGCCGCTCCCAGAGCCCACCGCAAATACATGAATATATTAACCCCTAAACCCCTGGCCTCTCACATCACTACCACTTACCAAACCTATTAACCCCCAAATCGCCAACCCCCACATCGCCATAAACTAAATTAAGCTATTAACCCCTAAACCTAACAAACCGCTAACTTTATATTAAATATTAACTCATCCCTATCTCATAATAAATTTACACTTACCTTAAGAATTAAATTAAACTATATTAAACTACTAATTAACCTACCCTAACTATTATACTAAAATTACATTAAACTATATTGAACCATTAATTTACCTATCCTATTATACTAAAATTGCATTAAACTATATTAAACTAATAATTAATCTACCCTAACTATTATACTAAAATTACATTAAACTATATTACATATTTGAACACCTAACCCTACTCAAGTTATTTAAATCTACTATTAAATATTACTAAGTTACAAAAAGCTAACAACTAAGTTACAAAAAATAAAAAACACTAAGTTACAAAAAATAAAAAATAAACTATGAAATATTTAAACTAATTACACCTAATCTAACAGCCCTATCAAAATAAAAAAGCCCCCCCAAAATAAAAAAAACCCTAGCATACAATAAACTACCAATGGCCCTTAAAAGGGCCTTTTGTTGGGCATTGCCCCAAAGAAATCAGCTCTTTTACCTGTAAATAAAAATACAAATACCCCCCAACAGCAAAACCGACCACCCACACAACCAACTCCCCAAATAAAAACCTAATCTAAAATACCTAATCTCCCTATTGCCCTGAAAAGGGCAGTTGGATGGGCATTTAGCTCTTTTTCAGCCCAAACCCCTAATCTAAAATGAAAACCTATCCAATAAACCCTTAAAAAAAAAACTAACACTAAACCCTGAAAGTCCACTTACAGTTTTTGAAGACCGGGCATCCATCCTCAACGAATCGGCAGAAGTCCTCAGCGAAGCCAGCAGAAGTCTTCATCCAAGCGGGCCGAAGTCTTCATCCAAGCCAGTAGAAGTCTTCATCCAGACAGCATCTTCTATCTTCATCCATCCGACGTGGAGTGGCTCCATCTTCAAGACATCCGAAGCGGAGCATCCTCTTCTTACGACGTCTTCTGGAACAATGAAGTTTCCCTTTAAATGACGTCATCCAAGATGGTGTCCCTTAGATTCCGATTGGCTGATAGAATTCTAGGTTGAAAAAATCCTATTGGCTGTTGCAATCATTCAATAGGATTGAGCTTTCATACTATTGGCTGATCCAATCAGCCAATAGAATGCCAGCTCAATCCTATTGGCTGATTGGATCATTTTGGATTATTTTGTGTAACTTAGTTGTTAGTTTTTTGTAACTTAGTAATATTTAATAGTAGATTTAAATAACTTGAGTAGAGTAATTTTAGTATAATTGTTAGGGTAGATTAATTATTAGTTTAATATAGTTTAATGTAATTTTAGTATAATAGTTAGAGTAGATTAATTATTAGTTTAATATAGTTTAATGTAATTTTAGTATAATAGTTAGGGTAGATTAATTATTAGTTTAATATAGTTTAATGTAATTTTAGTATAATAGTTATGGTAGGTTAATTAGTAGTTTAATATAGTTTAATTAAATTCTAAAGGTAAGTTTAAATTTATTATAAGATAGGGATGAGTTAATATTTAATATAAAGTTAGCGGGTTGTTAGGTTTAGGGGTTAATAGCTTAATTTAGTTTATGGTGATGTGGGGGCTGGCAGTTTAGGGGTTAATAGGTTTAGTAAGTGGTAGTGATGTGGGAGGACAGAGGTTTAGGGGTTAATATATTTATTTAGTTGCTGAGGGCTCAGAGAGCAGCGGGATAGGGGTTAATAACTTTATTTAGTTGCAGTTGGCTTCGGGAGCGGCGGGATAGGGGTCAATACATTTATTCAGTGGCAGCGATGTCCGGGAGCGGCGGGATAGGGGTTAATATATTTATTTAGTGGCGCCGATATCCGGGAGCGGCGGGATAGGGGTTAATAACATGATGTAGGTGGCGGTGATGTTGGGGCGGCAGATTAGGGGTGTTTAGACTCGGGCTTATGTTAGGGTGTTAGGTGTAAACGTTACCATAGAAATCAATGGGATATCGGGCAGCAGCGAACTTAAGCTTTCGCTGCTTTCAGACTCCCATTGATTCCTATGGCATCCGCGGCCTCCAGGGTGGCGGATTGAAAACTAGGTACGCTGGGCCGGAATACTGTTAGAAGTTTGATAACTTGCAAAAGTAGTCAGATAGTGTCGAATTTGTATTCGGAACATCTGTAATTACGTATTCATCGATCTGTGTCGGACTGAGACCGGCGGGTCGTATGTTACGTCACAGATTTCAACTTTTGCCGGTCTATAGGCTTTGATAAATGAGGCAAATCAGTCTCACCACAATTACGCTGTGGGATTCCAGCGTATTTGTGGTTGACGGCTTGATAAATAGGCCTCTTGGTGTCAATCATAAACATAATTACTTTAAAATAATGTTCATTTTTATTATTTGCTATGCTTATATTACATCTGTTCATTTCTCAAAATGTATGAATAAAGCGGGGAGCTTTAGAGGCCCTGAGTGAGAAAATCTCACAGCTTCTAAATAAACATGTAGCTGGAACTTTTGGAGGCCTACTTATCAAGCCGTCAACTGTGCTGCATTCTACGCCACCAATACGCTCTCCTAATATCGCCTAACATCGCGGCCGCGGACCTGAATACGCTCTCCATATTTATAAAAAAAGCTGTCAAAAAGTTGTGCACCAAGTACGGGGCGATGAGCAGCGGACTGTTGTTAACTAGCAGTCATCAATCTCGCTGCTATTCGGCTTTTCTCCAACTTTATTTATACCCTGTCACTAAACACCACCACTATACTAAAATGTTTAACCCCTATCCCGCCGCTCCCGGAGCCCGCCGCCACCTAAATAAAGTTATTAACCCCTATCCCGCCGCTCCCGGAGCACACAGCAACTCTAATAAAGTTATTAACGCCTATCCCTTCGCTCCCGGGGCCCACCGCAACTCTAATAAAGTTATTAACCCCTATTCCGCCGCTCCCAGAGCCCACCGCAAATACATAAATATATTAACCCCTAAACCCCTGGCCTCTCACATCACTACCACTTACCAAATCTATTAACCCCTAAACCGCCAACCCCCACATCGCCATAAACTAAATTAAGCTATTAACCCCTAAACCTAACAATCCGCTAACTTTATATTAAATATTAACTCATCCCTATCTTATAATAAATTTAAACTTACCTTAAGAATTAAATTAAACTATATTAAACTACTAATTAACCTACCCTAACTATTATACTAAAATTACATTAAACTATATTGAACCATTAATTTACCTACCCTATTATACTAAAATTACATTAAACTATATTAAACTAATAATTAATCTACCCTAACTATTATACTAAAATTACATTAAACTATATTACATATTTGAACACCTAACCCTACTCAAGTTATTTAAATCTACTATTAAATATTACTAAGTTGGGGGGGTGGAGCCTACTCTCATAGCGGCAGGACGTGTCTCTGTGAAGCTCCTGGTCTACAAGTGTTTTATTATAAGTTTCCTACAGCAAAATATTAATTTCTGCACATCAGAGGACACTTGACTGGCTGGGAACTGATGAGTGCTCAATATCGAGGATTTGACTGTGTTACTGCCTATGCTCTATGGGAAAGATGTGTGCCGAGTTCTCCCACGGGTCTGTCAGCCATTTTTATAATTAGAAGTGAAAATTCTAAGAAGCAGCCCTGTGGTGGAGCTTTTGCATGGATCTGGGGCTGCCACTAAATTACCCCCCCCCCAAACTCTGGGGTTACGGCATCCTTTAATAGAATAGTTGCTCGAAGGAGCCCTTACTAGGTTTTGTACATAATAAGGTACACTCTATTCCACCATGCAGTTGTATGCATACCTACTAAAACCTTCCGTCACGCACTTAATACCATTAACCATGGACGGAAAGGCCTTAGAAGCAGCAATACTTGCGCTGCTGGATGACCATTATCAGAGACTACACAAGCTCATTGGGGAGTGTTTCTCACTAGGCCCACCATCTGAGCTGGAAAGGATGAGTTCACTAACCTCTGCCGTGGAGCCGCTCACAAGCGACGAAAGCTACAGTGATAATCAACGCGCTGCAGTACAGAGGAGCTCTGAGCCCAACAGCGTCGAGATGAACAACCGGCCGGCTCCGGTGGCAGATTTCTTTGGAAAGCCTCAATCCCGAAATTTGCAGATGAGCAGCTCTGAACACCTGGCTTTGGCGATGGTGAGCAAACGACTTGGGCCCTATGGACTGATGACATTGAGCACACTAAACGCGAAAAGCATGCACGCTACTCGCCAAGGTCAGGATTCAGTACATACCCCCCGCACACAGCAGCCTGGGGCTACGCCAGTATGGCGAAAAACTGGGATCGGCTAGGCCTTCATCTCAAGGGATCCAACATAAGATTGACACAGTGGGCCTGGTAGCGTTTTGGGCGTCCTGAAAACGGACTATTTTCTATTACATTTGCCCTATTCATTGACTAGGTCCTAAAATGCCATAACTGTTGTGACTGTCCCTGCTTACTAGAGGAATCATGAGTTACAGTATATAGGATCTGACTTGCTTTAATGATGGCGCATATGCCGGATGGATGTGAGACTCTCATATTTCAAGTTGTTCTGTATGTTTCTATGGCTTGTGGTGCTAGGGGCTCTCTGCTTACATGTTACCTTTAGCTTAAACCATACCCTTATTATCTGTTTAGTTATATTCTACATGTGTTCTGTATTTACTTCTTGATGGTAGCTAACAGACCCTCTCCATATATCTATTACTCAAGACACCACTGTTTGTTTACATTTCCTCTCCTATTTTAATAACTGTGTATAGTTAAGGGTTAATGACTCCTGGGATGGGTCTATATTGTTGTGTTGTTTATGCTCAATGCAGGATTTCATAGAAGGGGGTTATCCCTGTAAAATTGGATTAGTATTTACTATATAATTATGTACTCCATGTATATCTCCTAACCCTGTCAGGATAATGGTGCCTTTGGCAGATGAGGTTACTTCTGCCTCTTATGGGTCAGAATTCAGCACTAGAGCCCAACCTATGAGCCTGCTGTCCGCGGCCGAGATAGCAGGTCTCCCTGGGACTATACCAAGATGGCGTGTTGAGGGTCACCTAAATAATTCTCATCTATTAGCTGCTATATGGTCTAAGCGGCATGGTTAAACCAATTTAAGATATGTCTAATGTATTGCCTACTGAACTCTTTATTGTTGTTATTTTTATGTACAACCTCAATAAAAATTATTATTTAAAAAAAAAAATATATATTACTAAATTACAAAAAGCTAAGTTACAAAAAATAAAAAACACTAAGTTACAAAAAATAAAAAAACACTAAGTTACACAAAATAAAAAATAAACTATCAAATATTTAAACTAATTACACCTAATCTAACAGCCCTATCAAAATAAAAAAGCACCCCCCAAAATAAAAAAAACCCTAGCCTACAATAAACTACCAATGGCCCTTAAAAGGGCCTTTTGTTGGGCATTGCCCCAAAGAAATCAGCTCTTTTACCTGTAAATAAAAATACAAATACCCCCCAACAGCAAAACCGACCACCCACACAACCAACTCCCCAAATAAAAACCTAATCTAAAAAACCTAATCTCCCTATTGCCCTGAAAAGGGCATTTGGATGGGCATTGCCCTTAAAAGGGCATTTAGCTCTTTTTCAGCCCAAACCCCTAATCTAAAATGAAAACCTACCCAATAAACCCTTAAAAAAAAATCTAACACTAACCCCTGAAGGTCCACTTACAGTTTTTGAAGACCGGGCATCCATCCTCAGCGAATCGGCAGAAGTCCTCAGCGAAGCCGGCAGAAGTCTTCATCCAAGCGGGCCGAAGTCTTCATCCAAGCCAGCAGAAGTCTTCATCCAGACAGCATCTTCTATCTTCATCCATTCGACGTGGAGTGGCTCCATCTTCAAGACATCCGGAGCGGAGCATCCTCTTCTTACTACGTCTTTTGGAACAATGAAGTTTCCCTTTAAATGACATCATCCAAGATGGTGTCCCTTAGATTCCGATTGGCTGATAGAATTCTAGGTTGAAAAAATCCTATTGGCTGTTGCAATCAGCCAATAGGATTGAGCTTTCATCCTATTGGCTGATCCAATCAGCCAATAGAATGTGAGCTCAATCCTATTGGCTGATTGTATCATTTTGGATTATTTTGTGTAACTTGGTGTTTTATATTTTTTGTAACTTATTTGTTAGTTTTTTGTAACTTAGTAATATTTAATAGTAGATTTAAATAACTTGAGTAGGGTTAGGTGTTTAAATATCTAATATAGTTTAATGTAATTTTAGTATAATTGTTAGGGTAGATTAATTATTAGTTTAATATAGTTTAATGTAATTTTAGTATAATAGTTAAGGTAGGTTAATTAGTAGTTTAATATAGTTTAATTAAATTCTAAAGGTAAGTTTAAATTTATTATAAGATAGGGATGAGTTAATATTTAATATAAAGTTAGCGGGTTGTTAGGTTTAGGGGTTAATAGCTTAATTTAGTTTATGGTGATGTGGGGGCTGGCAGTTTAGGGGTTAATAGGTTTAGTAAGTGGTAGTGATGTGGGAGGACAGAGGTTTAGGGATTAATATATTTATTTAGTTGCGGAGGGCTCCGAGAGTGGTGGGATAGGGGTTAATAACTTTATTTAGTTGCGGTTGGCTTCGGGAGCGGCGGGATAGGGGTTAATACATTTATTCAGTGACAGTGATGTCCGGGAGCGGCGGGATAGGGGTTAATATATTTATTTAGTGGCGCCGATGTCCGGGAGCGGCGGGATAGGGGTTAATAACATGATGTAGGTGGCGGTGATGTCGGGGCGGCAGATTAGGGGTGTTTAGACTCTGGCTTATGTTAGGGTGTTAGGTGTAAACGTTACCATAGAAATCAATGGGATATCAGGCAGCAGCGAAATTAAGCTTTCAGACTCCCATTGATTCCTATGGCATCCGCGGCCTCCAGGGTGGCGGATTGAAAACCAGGTACGCTGGGCCGGAATAGTGGCGAGCGTACCTGTTAGAAGTTTGATAACTTGCAAAAGTAGTCAGATAGTGTCGAATTTGTATTCGGAACATCTGTAATTACGTATTCATCGATCTGTGTCGGACTGAGACCAGCGGGTCATATGTTACGTCACAGATTTCAACTTTTGCCGGTCTATAGGCTTTGATAAATGAGGCAAATCAGTCTCGCCACAATTACGCTGTGGGATTCCAGCGTATTTGTGGTTGACGGCTTGATAAATAGGCCTCTTGGTGTCAATCATAAACATAATTACTTTAAAATAATGTTCATTTTTATTATTTTCTATGCTTATATTACATCTGTTCATTTCTCAAAATGTATGAATAAAGTAGGCTTTTCCCCAGATTTCTACTAGCCCTAGTTCTGTAACCATTGGAATCTCATATTTTTACAGCAGAATGCTACCATAGAGAACTTATATTTATGAAAATGTCAGGTTCCTATCTGTTCCCCACCAGAGATCAACCCAAAAGTAAGGAGAAATGTTAAAAAAAAATTGCACTTTCTTGCCCCCATAAAAATAAAAAAATAAGAGAAGTCTCAAACCTGAAATGTTCTGCGTGCACACTATACTTAGCTAGGTACCCCCTAATAATGTAGGACTGGGACCCGAACTCTTCCAATTATAAATTTACCCTAAAAGTGGAACTTTCAGCAATGTTGATCATTACATTAGGACGTAAGTTCTAAGTCTAAGGAACAAGAATGCTCAAAATGTTTATATATGTACATGTACTTTGTAATGTTCTCTAGACATCAGTTTTTGTTCCAAGAAGCTATGACCATCCTGAACTGAGATTTTGAGGTTTCACTAAACATCTGTATAAAAGAGATGTGCATTATGTGGTCTTGTAAACCTATGAATGTGGAAGAAGGCAGCCCTTTTGTGACGCTTGGCTATTTTCATTGCCAAATTGATTCTTGTGCAACAGCAACACGCTGAAATCTGTGAAAATCCAAATATATACAAAAAATATCCGAGTGGCAAGAAGTTCTGCTTTCTTCCGCATTCTGAGTTTCACAAAACCTCCAAATGCACATCTCTACGGTATAACCAAAATTTGCAGTGCACTATGAAACAAAGATGGTCGTCGTGATTAAACCAAGTAAAATTAAACTAAAAAATTGGTGGTTTTGCAATACCAATATGTAGCGGTAATCACCCCAAAAAATTAGGAAAATTAAAAGTGGTCAAGCAACCAACTTGACAGTTATTGGACCACTTTAGATAGATTGACCCTAGCAACAGTTTTGGGTCCCATATTATAGTTTTATGTTAATTACAAAATAACCTTCATAGGTTGTATACATGTTGCTATTTATTTTTTCTTATGTAGAATGACTTATTTACATACTGTGCCTGAGATCGAAAACTCTCCAGCATGGAGAGAAATCTTGCAAAATCTTTTGGGGCTTTTTTTTACCGTTATATTTCAATGTATGTGTCTCTCCTTTACATCCAGAATTCTGAATAGCTATATCAACAGCTCTCAAGCTAAAAATTACCCTTCTAAAATTGTTTGAGGATCCTCACAGTACTGACAAGACTGCTTATAAAATCTCACCAGTGGAGAGCTTTAGACCATCAGGCCCATTGTCAGGTTTGGACCAGAGCATCTATTGCCTGAATACCTGTAATTCAGTATTGGAAGCCTACATACACCATTTATCAATCTTCATTGTTTTATCTTATATATAAAATTGTGAAGTGTTTAAATGAAACTCCAATTTTTTAGGGAATATTTATATTTTTCTATAAGATTATAAAAACTGAGGTCTTCACAAAAGATTGATTTTCTTGAAGGCAGACACAGTCACTAGTTAGTAAGATTTTATAGAGTTAATGTTTATTTTCGCAATGGAAAGAGCTGGTTTTGCTAATTGAACCACCACCAGAATGAGCATTTAAATGCCTTGGCCTTTGTGTATAGAGAGAGAGATGTTAAAGGGTTAGGAAAGTAAAAATAAATCTTGCATTATTCAGATAGATTTTAGGATACTTTAAATTCACTTCTATTTTCAAATGTGCTTTGCTTCCTTGGTATCCTTTGTTGAAAAAGAATATGCACATATTCTGCACTAGTGGGAGCTAGCTGCTGATTGGTGCCAGCAAACATTTGTCTCCTGTGATTGGCTAACTAGATGTGTTCAGCTAGCTGCCAGCAGTGTAGTGCTGTTCTTTCAGCAAAGGATAACAAGATAATGAAGAATATTTGATAATAGATGTAAAATGGATAGTTGTTTAAAATTGTATGTCCTATCCAAATCATGAAAGAACATTTTTAAGTTTCCTGTCCTTTTAAGATCTGCTCTTTCATGCAGACTCAGCCTATTACAACGTACATGCTCTTTTGAACAACTGGTGGTGGTTTCAATGAGCAAAAACATCTATTTAAAATACAAAAAATAACCTAAATTAGCAATTTCCCATAAATTTAATACTCTGCAGCAGGCATAACAAGTGATTGGGAACACATTAAAGGGACGTGAAACCCCCAAATTTTCTTTGCTTACTGATATCAGGTGCTTACTATAGGGAGCAGGTCTCCCGGTCTCATGTGAGGGAACGCTGAGGTCAATTTCCACAGCCTCAACGTCTCATGTGGAGGAACGCTTATACTCAGCTCCAGCTGCTGCTTCACTCTAGTCGCGGCTGCACGTTTCCTAGATTTAAAGGGGCCATGTCCGAATTACCAGAACTCCCACATGGAGGCTATAGGTGTGGGAGTTCCTATAAAAGGTCACTCAGCCCATCACTCTGGGCTGAGTTATTGTGAGCCATCCTTGTTCCTGAAGCAGAAGCATAGTATACCTGTGTATGCTCACCTTATTCCTGAAGCAGAGAGTTACTCGCCTAGTTCCTTTATATGCTCATCATGTTTCAGAAGCAGAAGTATACTTGTCTTGTTCCTGCTGTACCTACCTGGTATACCATGACAGCCTCACCAACACTCTACTGTGTGTCTGTTATACCAGTTTACTCAAACCAGCTAGTAGTGTATTCAGATCCACTGGACATTGAAATTGAACAAGACTCTTGAGTTCAGCCTTTGGCATATTTAAAGACTTGCTGTTTCTGTGCTCCAGAATTTGAACTACCAATTGTTCTGTGTACTTGTCAGGTTCTCTGTCTGTGTATATACCTTTAATTCCTGAATGACCTATCACATTACCACACCCCCTTTATAACACCTGCAAATGCCTCATTCCTTGCTTAGTAATTTGTTTGACTGCCTAAGTAGTACTGCTTCAACTAAGCTCTTGGTCTGTGATACTGCTTGTCATTTTCAAGTTTGTAAGCTGACCTTTATGCAACCTTGTATACCTGGAGTCTGGAGATCGACTGCAAATAATCCTCTCTGCTTTTCATCTCACTAACAGTGCCACTGCAAGTTCTCCTATCCTGTGTTTTGCTACGCATAACTTTCTGTACCATTGGACTACCAGAGGTTTTGTTAACCAAAATAGACTGTGTTTATGTCCTTCTTGCCTTACCCTCTATTCACCTGTAACGCTAACTCATTTTCAGCACGGAGATCTTGAATCGGCTCAGCGCCGCAACCGGTGTTCTGACGTCAGACGCCACTCTCACTGCTAAGCAGAAACCGGAAGAGAGTTCCTTCCATCTAACAACGACAGCAGCTAAACCAAAGGCTCCGGTAAGGACATTAAGCACAAACAAAGGTACAACTCCCTTTATCTCTCTAACAAATGTATACATGATACGGAGTTACAAAGATCTATTGCATTAACCTGAAATTCTATGTCCGCCTTGATTAATCCCTGCTCAGCTTGCAATTAATGTCTCTTGCTTCAATCTCGCTAATTCTGTCTATAACCAGCATAAGTATTCTACTAATACTCTAACCACTCGCATGACGCTTCTGGACATTACTGCAAGTATACTCCTTTGCACAAGAAATTGCTGTTGAGATAGCCTTGTTCTCTGAAGATCTTTTCTTTAACTGGTTACATTCAATTAGCTTCAGTCTATTATTATTTTCCTGTCTATTGTGGATATATGTGAAATTGCACGCCTCCTCCTATGCCTTATGAAATTGTCTTATGAAGTTAATAAGATAAATTGCTTTTCTGACTTCATTCATTTTTTGTTTATTGAATACTTGGTAAACTTTTCTTCTTACTAAGTTATAATAACTACACTTGTTGTATTAGTTGCTACTTCCTTATAGTAGTGATAAACAAAAAGTGTATACACACATATATTTTCTCATTTAATAAGGGTGTTAGAGGACATCAGTTACAGTACTATTCATTCAGTAAAGCTATTTCAAAATACTTCTGTTCAGCATATCTATGCATGCACTTTAAAGGCACAGTCTAGTCCAAAACAAACTTTCATGATTAAGACAGGGAATGTAATTTTAAACAATTTTCCAATTTACTTCTTCTTCTTTGTTCTGTTGGTATTCTTAGTTGAAAGCTAAACCTAGGCGCTTCATATGTTAATTTCTAAGCCCTTGAAGGCTGCCTCTTCTATCAGGGCATTTTGACAATTTTTCACCACTAGATAGTGTTAGTTCATGTGTGTCATACAGATATCACTGTGCTCATGTACATGGAGTTCCTTGGAGCCAACACTGATTGGCTAAACTGCAAGTCTGTCAAAAGAACTGAAATAAGGGGCAGTTTGCAGAGGCTTAGATACAAGGTAATCACAAAGGTAAAAAGTATATTACTATAACTGTGTTGGTTATGCAAAACTAGGGAATGGGTAATAAAGGGAATATCTATATTTTAAACTAATAAAACTTCTGGTGTAGACTGTCCCTTTAAATTTCACTCACTCCAATCCCCTCACAGAATAACTCTACCAATCACTTGGAACTTCCAGGAATAGTTGAAGCATTAACACAGCAACTAAATGCAATAACCCTATCAGTTTGTGCCTTACAAGAAAATTAGAATAGACTAGAACAGCAATTCTAAAGTCCCTCAGAAGGACCTACTCCCTCTGCTCCATCTACCAGTTCACCTGTATCAGAGACTTCTTTAAATATCACACATGAACCTTGAGTTGTTTTGCCTGACAAATTTAATGGGAATCGGTCCCAATGTCGGACTTTGATCACATAGGTACCTGCTGTACCTACCTGGTATTCCGTGACAGCCTCACCAACAGTACCCACTGGGTATCCTGTGCCTGCTGAGTATCCTGGGTATCCTGTGCTATACAAGTACATACAGAGAGAAGTGCACTCACAGTAATTAACAACTGGCTCAATACCATTGTTAGCCTGTTCTATGGCGATTTACCACCTGGGTGCAGATTTTTAGCCCAGTAATGCTTTTCTTTTTTTACATCTAAGAGGAATGGTTGCTTCCCTTGTCTATCATGTTCAAATTGTAACAGTATGATTAAAGGAGATACAGTCACACATCCCCTTACAGGTCAGAAATGTTAAATCTGTGGATTTCACACGTGTAATACTACTTATGTAGTTTATTTAATTAAATGTCCATGTGGGATTATTTATTTAGGCGAGACGACCCAAAAAGTGAAAGACAGAATGATACAGCATAAATCAGTAATAAGACGTAAAGATAAGGAAGCCCCAGTGGCTCATCACTTTGTTGAAGCTGGTCATTCTGTCTCTCAACTTAGGTTTCAGATAATTGAACATGTTACCCTTTTAAGAAGGGGAGGTAGTAGAGAGCTTTATCTTAAGAGGCTAGAAGCACATTGGATCTATAAATTAGATTCTATGTATGCAAAAGGAATGAATAGGGACATGGAATGAAATTTATTTGTATAGATATTCGCTGCCACAATGTTCTGTTTTTGTTTTAAATGTTAATATAATAGACACCACTAGGTGGGGATATAAGTAAAAGTATGAAGGAGTTAATGAAAAGGTTAATGTATTAATTAATCCACCTGTGATTGTGTATAAAGGTGAGCATTTTGGGTATTACCTGTTATGACATGAATAAGGGCAGATAGCCCGAAACATTGTCTTTTTCTGTTCCCTCTATGCTGGAATAAAGCTGAGTATTTGTATCTCAAGTTCACAGTGCTGCTGGTATTCTATTATTACTTTGATTGTTTGGGGTTGCAGGCCCCTACAGCTTGCACGTGAGTAATAAGGAGGTGCTGGACAGTGACATTGACTGAACAAGGAACACAGCAACCCCAGACAATCTTTTCGGCCTTCATTGGGCCTCGTCAGTGAGGTGTAGCCATGTTCCTCTAAGCACACTGAGCAAAGAGTCCACGTCTGGTTGCCCCTTTTTCTCATAGGGAGACTAAATACATACAGAGAGAAGTGCACTCACAAGAACGAACAACTGTCTCAATACCATTGTAAGCCTGTTCTATGGCGATTTACCACCTGGGTGCAGCTTTTTAGCCCAGTAATGCTTTTCAAAGAGTAGAATTTTCCTGTAGTATATCAGTCTGATACCGCCTATTACGGTCAGTTTAGTGCCGAAATACCAGGCAATTCCTCTCTGAACAATGAGCACAGCAACCCCAGATGATCGTTTCGACCTTCACTGGGCCTCGCCAGTGAGGTGTAGCCCTATTCCTCTAAGAACACTGAGCAAGGAGTCCACGTCTGGTTGCCCCTTTTTCCCATAGGGAGACAAAATACATACAGAGAGAAGTGCACTCACAGGAACGAACAACTGGCTCAATACCATTGTTAGCCTATTCTATGGCGATTTACCACCTGGGTGCAGCTTTTTAGCTCAGTAATGTTTTTCACAGAGTAGAACTTTCCTGTAGTATACCTGTCTGATCCCGCCTATTACGGTCAGTCCAGCGCCAAAATACCAGGCAATTCCTCTCTGAACAAGGAACACAGCAACCCCAGATGATCGTTTCGGCCTTCATTGGGCCTCGTCAGTGAGGTGTAGCCATATTCCTCTAGGTGAGACGACCCAAAAAGTGAAAGACAGAATGATACAGCATAAATCAGCAATAAGACGTAAAGATAAGGAAGCCCCAGTGGCTCATCACTTTGTTGAAGCTGGTCATTCTGTCTCTCAACTTAGGTTTCAGATAATTGAACACGTTACCCTTTTAAGAAGGGGAGGTAGTAGAGAGCTTTATCTTAAGAGGCTAGAAGCACATTGGATCTATAAATTAGATTCTATGTATGCAAAAGGATTGAATAGGGACATGGAATGAAATTTATTTGTATAGATATTCGCTGCCACAATGTTCTGTTTTTGTTTTAAATGTTAATATAATAGACACCACTAGGTGGGGATATAAGTAAAAGTATGAAGGAGTTAATGAAAAGGTTAATGTATTAATTAAACCACCTGTGATTGTGTATAAAGGTGAGCATTTTGGGTATTACCTGTTATGACATGAATAAGGGCAGATAGCCCGAAACATTGTCTTTTTCTGTTCCCTCTATGCTGGAATAAAGCTGAGTATTTGTATCTCATGTTCACAGTGCTGCTGGTATTCTATTATTACTTTGATTGTTTGGGGTTGCAGGCCCCTACAGCTTGCACGTGAGTAATAAGGAGGTGCTGGACAGTGACATTGACTGAACAAGGAACACAGCAACCCCAGACAATCTTTTCGGCCTTCATTGGGCCTCGTCAGTGAGGTGTAGCCATGTTCCTCTAAGCACACTGAGCAAAGAGTCCACGTCTGGTTGCCCCTTTTTCTCATAGGGAGACTAAATACATACAGAGAAAAGTGCACTCACAAGAACGAACAACTGTCTCAATACCATTGTAAGCCTGTTCTATGGCGATTTACCACCTGGGTGCAGCTTTTTAGCCCAGTAATGCTTTTCAAAGAGTAGAATTTTCCTGTAGTATATCAGTCTGATACCGCCTATTACGGTCAGTTTAGTGCCGAAATACCAGGCAATTCCTCTCTGAACAATGAGCACAGCAACCCCAGATGATCGTTTCGACCTTCACTGGGCCTCGCCAGTGAGGTGTAGCCCTATTCCTCTAAGAACACTGAGCAAGGAGTCCACGTCTGGTTGCCCCTTTTTCCCATAGGGAGACAAAATACATACAGAGAGAAGTGCACTCACAGGAACGAACAACTGGCTCAATACCATTGTTAGCCTGTTCTATGGCGATTTACCACCTGGGTGAAGCTTTTTAGCCCAGTAATGTTTTTCACAGAGTAGAACTTTCCTGTAGTATACCTGTCTGATCCCGCCTATTACGGTCAGTCCAGCGCCAAAATACCAGGCAATTCCTCTCTGAACAAGGAACACAGCAACCCCAGATGATCGTTTCGGCCTTCATTGGGCCTCGTCAGTGAGGTGTAGCCATATTCCTCTAAGCACACTGAGCAAAGAGTCCACGTCTGGTTGCCCCTTATTCCCATAGGGAGACTAAATACATAAAGAGAGAAGTGCACTCACAGGAACAAACAACTGGCTCAATACCATTGTTAGCCTGTTCTATGACGATTTACCACCTGGGTGCAGCTTTTTAGCCCACTAATGCTTTTCACAGAGTAGAATTTACCTGTAGTATATCAGTCTGATCCCGCCTATTACGGTCAGTCCAGCACCAAAATACCAGGCAATTCCTCTCTGAACAAGGAATGCTTGTTGACACAAGTGTTCAGCTGTCCTTGTTGCTGTTGTGCCTACTGTACCTACTTGGTTCACCTACATTACCCACTGGGTACCCTGTGCCTGCTGAGTATCCTGTGTCTGCTTTATCAGAGTCAGCTATCTACACTTATGCTGTATCTTCTGTACCTACCTGGTAATCCATGGCAGACTCACCAACAGTACCCGCTGGGTAATCTGCTCCAGGTAGTGTATTCAGATCCACTGACATATTTAAAGATGTGCTGTTTCTGTGTTCCAGAATGTGAACTACTAATTGTTCTGTTTACTATTCATTCAGTCAACCAGCTGTACTTGCTGTACCCACCTGGTATTCCGTGACAGCCTCACCAACCGTACCCGCTGGGTATCCTGTGCCTTTGTTTTTTATTTCAAAAGGTAGCTTTTATTATGATTTTGTTCAACACAATGTGGTCAAATGTCAGATTACATGGATGAAAGAAAAAAGATAAAAAAAATAAAATCAATGAGCTTTAAAAACACCAGTTACAATGAGGAACGTTACATAGTGTGCGTCAAGGCTGAAGATTGAAGTCCTCGATTCTTGCGATCCCGCAAGAGAACACACCTGTAAATGGAGATTTTTCTAATATGACTCATATCTGAATAAATGTGACAAGCTGTTTTGGGTCCAAACAAGGAAGAAGTCTCTCAATGAAACCGTACTGGCAGGACTGACACCATAGAGTTGGCAGAACAGACTATCAGCTAGATTATGAGTTTTGAGCGCTATAGGAATTTTAATGACCATCACAAAAGCTGTGTTATTTCACCTTCCTATAAAGCTGGTATTACGAGTTTTAAAAAAGCAGGCTTGTGCGGGAATATGGTTGCGTTGAGCTCCATACCGCACCGAAAACAAGCGCTGCTTTGACGTGCTTGTGCACGATTTCCCTATAGACATTAATGGGGAGAGCCGGAAAAAAAAAAGCCTAACACCTGCGATTGCGGAATGAAAAGCTCCGTAACGCAGCCCCATTGATGTTTATGGGGAAATAAAAAGTTAAGTTTAAACCTAACACCCTTATATAAACCCTGAGTCTAAACACCCCTAATCTTCCGCCCCCAATATCGCCGCCACCTACATACAGTTATTAACCCCTAATCTCCCGCCCCCGATATCGCCGTCACCTACATACAGTTATTAACCCCTAATCTGCCACCCCCAACATCACCGCCACATACAAATTCATCCACCAATAAAAAAATTGCTGTCCAGAGGTCTGAACCAAAAAAAGCTTATATGCATTCTTTTTCAAATAAAGATAGCAAGAGAACGAAGAAAATTGATAATAGTAGTAAATTAGAAAGTTGCTTAAAATTACATGCTCTATCTGAATCAAAAGAAAAAAATTGGGTCCAGTGTCCTTTTAATTGTAGTTTAATAATTATCTTTTTTTATTATCTAATTTATTTAATTTGACAGGTAGGTTTTAATTTAATTTAAGATAAGGAAATTGTAATTTTAATATAAAGTTAGGGGGGCGTTAGGTTTAGGGGTTAATAGTTTATTTTAGTATATTTTGTTGTAGGGGGCTTTCTGTTTAGGGGTTAATAGTTTATTTAAGTATATTTCGTTGTTATATATATTTCGAGGTTAATATGTTTATTATAGCGGTAGTGTGGGAGGATGACAGTTTAGAGGTTAATTATATTTAAATAGTGTTTGCGATGCGGGAGGGCGGTGGTTTAGGGGTTAATAGGTTTATTATAGTGGCGACGATGTCGGGGAGCGGCAGAATAGGGGTTAATATATTTTTTAATAGTGGCGGCGATGTCCGGAGCGGCAGATTAGGGGTTAATAAATTTATTATAGTGTTTGCGATGCGGGAGGGCCTTGGTTTAGGGGTTAATAGGTAGTTTATGGGTATTAGTGTACTTTTTAACACTTTAGTTATGAGTTTTATACAGCTTTGTAACGTTGTTTGTCGGTATAGGGTGTACCGCTCACTTTTTGGCCTCCCAGGCAAACTCGTAATACCGGCGCTATGGGAGTCCCATTGAAAAAGGACTTTTTTAAAAGTGCGGTACTGACGTTGCGCGACAGGCTTAAAGGTGTGCGATAAACCTATACCAACAAAATATAACATAACGCTGCTTTTTCACTCATAACGCAAAACTCGTAATCTAGCTGAATGTTCTCTAATATGCTTACATGCTCATATATTACTAAAATAAAAAGATCCCACAATCTGTCCACTTTCTAAATGTTTCATCTTAAAGGGCCACTAAACCCAAAATCTTTCGTTCATGATTCAGATAGAAAATAGAAATTTAAACAACATTACAATTTACTTCCATTATTTATTTTGCTTCATTTTTTAAATATCCTTAGTTGAAGAAAAAGCAATGCACATGGTGAGCCAATCACACGAGGCTTCTATGTGCAGCAACCAATCAGCAGCTAGGGAGCATATCTAGATATGCTTTTCATCAAAGAATATAAAGAGAATAAAACAAATTAGATAATATAAGTAAATTAGAAAGATGTTTAAAATTGCATTCTCTTTCTAAATCATAAAAGAAAAAATGTGGGTGGAATGTCCCTTTAAGTGTTAAGGACAAGCAGTATCTAAACATCTATGGTGGGTATAATCTGAAGTTTACACTCTTGTCCCTATATATGTATTAGCTTTAATTTTAAATGAGTGTATAAACAGGAGCAACATAGTAGAATATAAAAATTCAGTGTAAAAGCAACTACCAGAATAAAGGAAATAACATAGCATGCAAGTAAGATGTAACTAACTTCTGCTGAGGGGTGACTAGGGACTGTGACAATAAGTAACAGGCACTAAATTAAAGCAGTAAGTTGTGAGGTAAAGTGATCGGAGTATTATCCCTGAGAAGTGCATGAACTGTTTAGTGCGCAGCTCTATGTCATTACAGTTAAAGAACCAATAAAGGAATGTGAAGTACGTTAAGGGACATCTCCTTATTATATATGAAGATTGGTTCGGAAGCAGTTCCCAATGTGTAAGCATTGTGGTTTGGTAAAGAACCCTGTCGCGGAGAGGGGAGGCAGAAAAAGGGGGGGGGGGGTGAAGAGGGGTGAAAGGTCCATAGGGGAAGGGGACACTAAAACACAGTTTTTCCATCCTGTCCCACTGGTAGAGCCAGTTGCGAGTCTTACTTGTTAAGCGTATTGAGCTTAGCCTCCCAGTTGTCCCACGACAGCCAAATAACACTATGAAGTGCTGTCCGGTCATCAACCCTTAGGCAGTATTCTTCCATTTTGCGAATGAAGTAGATGATGTCCAATACCTTTTTCGAGGAGGGTGCACCTTGTTTTGACCACGCACAAGCAATTTCCAATTTGGCTGCCATTAGTATATAGATTATCAGGTAATTGGTTGGTGTAGTGAGCCGTCGCAGACCCAAATGCAAAAGAGCCGTTGTGGCAGGTAAGGACTGCAATAGTGCTATACCACTCAGCACCTGACTCATCCTGTCCCATAGGTGTAATGCTCGTGGGATATTCCTCTATCAAACCAAACTTGGCCAGCAGTCTTCTTATCCCGGCATCAAGTAGAGTGATAAGAAATATCCCAGAGCAGAGAAAGTTTGTAAAATGAGGTAAGCAGTACTCACAGTAGGCAGGGCAGACCTTAAGGGGAATAGGAAGGAAATCCGGCAGAATAGCAGTTCAGGGGTAAACCAATAGAAGGACCAAGAAAAGGCAGGAGTCAGCAGCAAAGGGAAATCCAAAAGTATAACAGTTCAGGGGTAAACCAATAGAATGGTCAGACAAGCAGAGTTCAGCAACAGTATATCAATCCAGCAATTTTATGGGTTAGGCAGGCAGAGTGGTCAGACAAGCAGAGTTAGAGTTCAGCAACAGTATATCAATCCAGCAGTTTAGGGGTTAACAGGCAGAGTGGTCAGACAAGCAGAGTTCAGCAGCAGTATATCAATCCAGCAGTTTAGGGGTTAACAGGCAGAGTGGTCAAACATGCAGAGGTCAGCAACAATATAACAGTCCAGCATACAGCAACAATAACACCCAGGAGAACACTAAGTAACACCTATACTTAGGCAGTGCATGTACGCACTACAGGTACTTACATAGGCGCTGATTTGCGCCAAGGAAGACACACAGGAGCAGCATCCAGGATGGAGAGGCAGCGTGTGGCGATGACGTCATCGCCGCACCCTCTGAGACACCGCCTGCGTCTATGGCAGCGGCCATAGCACCAAGTCACCATGCCGCGTCTATAGCAACAGCCATAGCGAGCAGTGGCGCGGCGGGGGCGTGAAAAAAGGTTCCTTAGTTTAGGGCAAGCCCACCAAATATGAAACTGCGAATCTACAGCACAACTTAGAACAAGTAGGGAAGATCTTTTAGAGTTTGGCAGGGACCATGTGCCATCTGATAAGAAGCTTTAAGTAGAGTCGCACATCAAAATGGCAGCTTTGGTATAGCAAATAGCTGAGCCCCATTTAGCATCACCGAATTCCTGTTTGCACTCTTCCTCCCATTCTCTTGCCTGATGCAATTTAACAAAAGCCAGGGAGTTAATAAAGATTTGGTAGTGAAAATAAAGGAGCTTAGAAGGGTGGTAGCTATCCAGTCATCTTTGTTCCCAAAGAGTTGGCATCCATAAGTTACAAGAAGGGAACCCCCAAGACAACAACCAAAGACAACAACCGTAGAAACTTGAAAAGCATCTTTTTGGGGAGTGCATCCTGTGCCTTTTAAGTCTCCTGTGTCTGCTATACCAGTGACAGCTTTCCTCAAACCAGCTGTACCTACTCGGTGTCCCTTGACAGCTTCACCAACAGTACCCGCTGGGTATCCTGTGCCTGATGAGTATCCTGTGTCTGATATACCAGTGTCAGCTTTCATCAAACCTGCTGTACCTACCTAGTATCCTGTGACTGTCTGCTATACCGGTGTCAGCTTTCCTTGTTTCTGTTGTGCCTACTGTACCCACTTGGTTCACCTACAGTACCCGCTGGGTATCCTGTGCCTGATGAGTATCCTGTGTCTGATATACCAGTGTCAGCTTTCATCAAACCTGCTGTACCTACCTAGTATCCTGTGACTGTCTGCTATACCAGTGTCAGCTTTCCTTGTTTCTGTTGTGCCTACTGTACCTACTTGGTTCACCTACAGTACCCGCTGGGTATCCTGTGCCTGATGAGTATCCTGTGTCTGATATACCAGTGTCAGCTTTCATCAAACCTGCTGTACCTACCTAGTATCCTGTGACTGTCTGCTATACCAGTGTCAGCTTTCCTTGTTTCTGTTGTACCAACTGTACCCACTTGGTTCACCTACAGTACCCGCTGGGTACCCTGTGCCTGGTTAGTATCCTGTGTCTGCTTTATCAGACACAGCTATCTACACTTGTGCTGTGTCTTCTGTACCTATCTGGTAATCCATGACAGACTCACCAACAGTACCCACTGGGTAATCTGCTCCAGCTAGTGTATTCAGATCCACTAGCATATGTAAAGACTTGCTGTTTCTGTATTCCAGAATTTGAACTAATTGTTCTGTTTTACTATAAATTCGGTAAAGCTAGTTCAAAAGACTTCTATTGTTCAGTGTATCTATTCCTGCACGTTGAGTTCCACTCCCCCTAACCCACTCACAACTGATGTGTTCAGCTAGCTCCCAGAAGTGCATTGCTGCACCTTCAATGGATACCAAAATAATTTAAAGCAAAGTTGATAATAGAAGTAAATTGGAAAGTGTGCATAGGTTTAAAAATATGTAATTATTTTTGTGAGTTTGTTGCCATCTGGTGGATTAAATGAATATTACCTTATATAGCTGTGGCTGAGTTGCAGGTGTTGTGGGTCATGTGATGGGTGGGTCATATTTTATTAGGTGTATTTATGAGCTTTAGAAATCCTTGTTTGCAAGAGTATTTATTACCTTTAGACGTGTAAACCGAACACTGTACTACTCTTTATGTGTAAATATTGAAAAGTAAAATTTATTTCAGCAATTCTAAACTCTACCTGCGTATATAAAGTAAGATTTATAAATACCATAACTAAATGGTTAGAATCTATTTAATAACAGTATGTGCAGTATATGATTTTTTTCGCACAAAAGAAATAAAAATGGAGCTCAATACTTATGAATTGATTCATTCACCTAGATTCTATTCTGATATGCCAAGCTGGTAATTGTGGGCAGCTTGGTACTTTTGATTTTGTATTCAGGGGTTAATTGTAAACCAAAATGACGTTAAACACTTTCGCTGCTAGAAAAAAAAAGTATTGTTCTTTTCCATCAAAAAAGGCAGAGTATGTGCGGAACTTGTCATAAAATGTATGGCTTCAATGAAATAGTTTATATTCACATTTTTCTCAGTTAAATATTGTATCCTAAATAATAAATCTTTGCATACTTGGGGCTGGTAAGGCATTTGCTGCTTTGCAATATAAAACGGTGTATTCGTTGAAATGCACTGAGAAATTACTAAACATGTTTTATAGCAAGCCCTTTGATGACCTTAACAAAATGCGATTGCGAAGTAAGAAACAATAATTTTGTCCTTCTTGACTTTCCGTTGGCAGCCGGCCGGTCTTATCGGAGATTGGTTTGTTGTAGCTTATTGTTTACCGCTAGCTCTTGATTGGCTATTCGTTTGACAGCACCTATTGTGATTGGACTCATCGCTACCTCGGCAGTGCCAGTGTCAAAGCAGGCATGGAGAGCACTAATGGTTTTGCGATTCGCAGGGTTAAGTATAACACCCCGGTGGCTGGAAGTGACAGTCCCGGCCACAAAGAACAAAATAGCGGGAATGATCGGAAGCCCAAAGCCCGTGGGTTGTCATCGGGAACCGCCATCTCTGCAGTGCTGTTGTTGTATGTGCTGGCGATTCGGGGACTGGTTCACTTCTCACTGCGGCAGCTACTCACCCCCGGGACACTCACCACGCGGTTTAACGCGACCACTGCCAGGTAAGGGCACGTGATGTAAACATTACCCTGCATGTACCCTTTTGTGCAGCTCTGCTCAGGAGCTGTTCGTACTCTTCACTTGCAGCCTATGCACTGTGGATACACCTATAGACAGTACCGCAACAACGTGAGTGAACGGGACAATCACTAGTCTTAAAGGGATATGAAACAGTCTGTTTCTTTGTTGTAATATAAATTGCACTAAGCAGTTAGTTATACATAAAGTGATGTAAACTTTCCCCTTTGTATAAACAGAACCTTACTGTTAGTGATATTTTAGATGGAGTTTGATTCACCATTTGTAAAGAAGATGCGATTTAAAGTGAAAGTAAAACAAATAAAGGGCATTTTCATGAACTATAAGATACTTCATGTAGAAAGCTCTTTTATTTGTTTCAATCGGTCGCCGTTGTTAGCTGCTACAGCAGCGCACGGATAACTTTTTGTTTTTGTTTTTTTGTCATGGTTACTGTATGAACCCTTTTATGATGAGCCCTTTTTATTTACAAAACATATAAATTTATATATATATACACACACACACTGTTTATTAGTCAGACATGAACTGAAATCTAATGCCGGCTTTCTTGAATTTCAGGTTTTGTTTCTGTTAGTTGTCAGTTTTATTTTTATTGACTCATATTCCCTTATGTGTATATATACTCTTTAGTTACCGATAACACAATTTACGAGGTAATGTCTTAATAGTGTTAAAAACTACTGCAACAGGTAATTTTAAAAGGACACTAAAGTAAAAAACTTTAGTGATTCAGGTAAAGCATGCAGTTTTAAGAGCCTTCTGACTTTACTTTCATTAACAAGTTGTCATTTTATATGCACACCAGAGGCGTTACTAAACCTCACTCTGATGGGTCCCCCATTTCAACTGAAGATATGCACTCACTTAGCTATGTTATGATATTTCTTTCTTGTTAAAGAGACAATCTAATAAAAACAAAAACTGCGCTGTTTTGTTGGAAAAGCTTATATGACTTATTCTCATCTCACCTTTGTGTTTATTGCCTGTAAAGTCATGCTCCCAGAGTATTCGTGCGCAGCCATTTTTACAGCAAGCCTGGAACTTTCAATTTGTTACTCTGTTACAGATATAATACATAATACATTTAGTGCTGGTTTGGTTTTATTAAATACTCTTTATATTTCTGGTCTCAGTTTTAGCGCATCTTGTGTTTTACAGGGAATACTTGGAGCATATTGCAGGTATTGACTCCAGGACGGTGGGGAGCCCTGCAAATGAAATCCTTGCAGTGAATTATCTTTTAGAAAAAATCAAAGCGATCAAGGAGAATTCCAACCCAGCTCACAGATTAACTATAGATATACAAAGACCAACAGGATCGTTCAGTATTGACTTCCTGGGAGGGTTTACCAGCTACTATGATAACATCACCAACATTGCTGTCAAGCTGGAACCCGCGCATGGAGCGGAACATGCAGTGCTCTCTAACTGCCACTTTGACTCTGTAGCTAATACTCCAGGTACAATACCTTAAATACTTTAAATACTTAAGAAGTTTTTTTTTTTTGCCTGGGACAAGGGTTATCTCCCTGAGAGATACATGCATACATAAAGAATGAGTAATGTACATGGTAACCAGATATATCCAAATGATGTCGTTGTGTGATGTCGTTTACTGGGACAGTAAATTCAAAATTGAACTTTAGCTGATCTGTAACCATGGTTACTAACCTGATCTCAGCTACCTCCCACAATCCCATTCTCTCCCTCCCTCCTGACCCTCGGTCCACCTCTCACACGCACACACAGCCTCCTCTTTTTATAAATGTATGCAATCTCTCTCCTTTTCTCTCACACACACACACACACCACTCTCACCCCTTACCCCTCCACATGCACACACCTGTCTCAAACAAACTCACCCTCATAGACACCCTCATACCCACACCTCACACACTCCCTTGTATACACAACTCACACACTCACAAACACCCTTATTTTTATATGATTGATTGCCATAATAGTTGTATAAGTATACACAATATACAGGTATATACAAATTTAAACTAACCAGCAGGGTTGCATGTATAACACAAACCCTTAAAGGGACAGTCTACACCCGTATTAACCGTTGCTTATACATTCGATTAAGTGATGATAGTTCTTACTCACCCGGTCTGCCCTTCAGATTTTGACTCGCAAACTGAGATCTCCGAAATTCAAACTTTATTTTCAGTCATTATAAATGGCCGACAAACTCCGCCCATTCACTTCTCCTTCTACCTTTTACTCCCCTTCTCTTTCTAACTCATACTCGTGCACGGTCAGCCACCTACGTCACATGCGTGTAAACACGCATGCTCCTATACTCACAAGTGACGTGAATGAAGTCCGTCTGTGCTGCACGTCTGAAACTCCGCACATTGATTTTTAGTTCCTACGCTACACTTTGGTTCCGTTTTTTAAGTTCCGCATTAGGTGCGCATGCGTGAAACGACGAAAGCTCGATCATGATTTTCCATCCGTGATCTATTTTTGATTGGATCGTTTAAATCTAGAGGCTTGATGATGTAGATAGTAGGCGGAGCATGGCCGCCATTTACAACGAATATAAAGTGAGTTAGGAATATGAATAACTCCATTTGTGAAGCAGTATTCTAACTGAATGGGGGTGAGTTAAAACTATAATCACTAAATCTAACATATAAGCGACGGTTAATACGGGTGTAGACTGTCCCTTTAATATTACAACAGTTCTCTAGCTGGATACCAATAAATTATGCAGTTTAACTAAATAAGCAGTGCAGTGAACCCCCCCCAAAAAAAAAAAAAAACCAAAACAAAAACAAACTAAAAGCAATCCTCTTTTTTTGTCTTCAAGTTCTCAAATATTGTATTAGTTTTTTTCGGCTATGATATTATATATATATATATATATATATATATATATATATATATATATATATATATATATATATATATATATATATATATAATTTTTTTTTTTTTTTTTTTTTTTCTTCACTATCATGTTCTCCAGCTGCTTCCTTTATTTTATACAAGAACACAATGCATTTACAAACTGAAATAATATATAAATAATATAATATATAATTATTAAACACATTTTTTAGCTAAACGTTCCTTTATCAATATTTAGATCATTTTCTGTAACACACAGTCCTGACCTCTTGGTTAAAATCACTGCTCTGCAAATATTTACACACAAATAGCTTCTGTAAAGGGAGCAGATCAGTGAGTGTTCTGTGCAGACCGGAGGGAGGAGTTCATTCAGGTTACTTCCTGTGTTGAGCAGTGGTGCTGATCTGAAGGACAGCTACTGCAAGATGCAGCATAGAGTAAAATGCATAATCCTACATCCTTTCATTCTACTTAGAATTAAAGTGACATTTACTTCCTTAGAATAAGGTTTGTCAAAATATTGTAAACTTGGGACACAATTTCCAGGATACCTAATTTTATAGGCATTGTGCATATACCCTTTAGCTTCAACTGTACAGTGTAGAGAGTAGCATAAAGATAAAATGCTGAACAGCTACAAGCAAACAATAGCTATACTACTGCTCTAATTAACCTCTTGTTCCAAGCTGCTGTTAATGTCCCCCACTCCTCCTCTAACATGATCCGCTGTCTTTTGCTTGTAGCCGTTCAGCATTTTATCTTTATGCTAATCTCTACACTGTACAGTTGAAGCTAAAGGGTTTATGCGCAATGTCTATAAAATGACCAGTTATCTGTTAGACTGTCCTGTCTGTTACTTTTATATTCCTTATACTATAAGGAATCTAAAAGTAACAGACAGGACAGTCTGACAGACAACTGGTATAGCCCCATTTGCTCCAATTATTTTGCAGTTTTCTTTTGCACTAACATTCCCCTGGATGTCGAGGCATCCTGCAATACTGTTCCCGACTGCCGGGCCGCGGATTGGTCACTCCCCACGAGTGATCACTTCTGGTTTCGCTCCACGTGGAGCCCGACAGTCTAGCAGAGCATCGGAAGCGATCCGATAGGCTTCCGATGCTCTGCTTGTGTGCTGAGTGCCACGGTGGGTCGAGGCACTCAGTATCTATTGAAATAAGATAAAAAAAAAAATATATATATATTTTTTTTTTTAAATATTATAAGATGGCGATGCTCAGTGCATCATGGGGCTTCTGGGGGTGTCCCTAGCCTGCCTCATCATAGGGGCAAGCTAGGGTCATCCAATCTGAGCTTGCTCTATAATTGTATTTTTTAATAATAAAATATCCCCTTTGTCTGATCATGTCAATATTTGTAAATATTGACTCTGATCAGTGTGGCTCTCCCTCCCTCTCCTCAATTGAGTTTTTGTGAGAGAGAGATCTGTGTTTAGGAGAGAGAGATATGTTTGTTAAAAATTGTGAGACCTAAAGGTTGTATTCAGAGCCATTAACCCCTAGCTTGCCAGTGATCACTATAAATCACTGGCAGTAGCACAGCTGCACTTTTTTCGCTGTCTGTGCATTTTTTTTAGGGGTTATTTTTTTGTGAGACCCAAAGGCTCTTCTCAGAGCCATTTAGTTCATTTAAATTTTAAATTTTGTGTTGATTTTTTATTTTTTTTGTAATTCTTTTTTCCTGTGACAGATAAAATAAATAATGTCTTACTCAAACCCTAATTTTGACACTGCCATATGCTCAGATACATCATTAGATACAATCTCAACTGATTGTGATGTATCTGTGGCTGCTAGCCCCCCTGCCATAATGTGTTTCTACTATTGCAGCTGAAGAGTGGATAACGCCTCATCACTAGAGGCCAGATATTCCACCTTTCACAGCAAATCCTGGCATCAATATGGATGTTGCAGGATTTAGCCCTTAACAGTTTCTGGAGGTGTTTCTGGGCGATGATGTATTGGGGAACATTGTCGCCCAAACTAATTTATATGTCCATCAGTTACGTGCTGCAAAGCCTGATTCATATTTGGCAAAGCAGCAATGGCCCCCATCAATGTGCCTGAATATTACAAAATTCTGGGCATTGATTATGCTGATGGACATCATAAAGAAACCCTGCATTCACTCCTACTGGAGCAGTAGCCCCATCTGCTCTAACCCCATTTTCTCCCAGTGTATGTCAAGGAAGAGGTATGAAAAGATTCTACATTTCATGCACTTTAGCAACAAGAACCTGTGCCCCCCTAGGGAACATCCCCAATTTTTAGAAAATCTGCCCCCTGATTACCCACTTTACTGCCAGGTTTGCAGAGGCTTATATGCGTGGATGACTCCCTTTTGAAGTATAAGGGAAGGCTGGGATTCAAGCAGTATATTCCTTCCAAGCGCTCCAGGTATGGGATAAAGGTGTATAAGTTCTGTGAGAGCGAGACTGGGTATACTCAGGCCTTCCGGGTGTATGAGGGAAAGGATAGCCACCTTGCGGTACAATTAAAAAGAACCGCGCAGGTTTCCCAGGACAACTTGCATGCACCCGGCTACAAAGGGGGGAGACCTCAGCTCTGCGCCAAGAGGAGCTGTTGGCACTTAAGTACAGAGACAAGAAGGATGTATACCTTCTTACCACCATCCAGACAGAGAGGACTGTGGAGGTCTCTGTACGTGGCAGAGTTGAGAGCATAATTAAGCCAGTGCATCAAGGCTTATAACCGGCAAATGGGTATGGTTGATCTGGCAGATCAGCTGCTGCAGCCCTACCTAATTATGCGGAAGACAAGGGCCTGGTACAAAAAGGTTGCAATTTACCTAATGCAGATTGCAACTCACAACGCTTTTTTGTTGTTCAAAAAAAGCAAACCCCGGAATGAAACATACTTTTTTACAGTTTCAGCTCCAGATCATTTCAGGGATTTTGTACCAAGATGCACCTGCTCCCTCGGTGGTGATGGGAGAGAGCAGAGTTGGGGCTGCCAATTTTATTTTAAAAATCCACCCCCCCCTACTGCCGCAAAGCAAAAACCTAAAAAAAATGCAGAGTCTGCACCAAGAGGGGGCAGAGAAAGGACACATCATATATTACTGTGCTGATTGCCCTGGACAGCCTGGACTCTACATTGGGGACTGGTTCAAGGGATATCATACAATGTTCCATATATATATTTTTTTTTTTTTACATTTTGCCGTTTTTTTTGTGTGGGTATGTTCACTGTTAGAGGTTGTTGTGTGTTTTTTTTTTACTTTTACTGTGCCAGATTTTTACATTTCACTACTCTACACTTTACATTTACACTACTATTTTGTATAAGTTTTAAAATTGGTGCTGTATTTTAACAAAACCACTGTCAAACCTATGCATGGGGGGCATAGGTGTACTCAGGAGGTCTTGCAGAAAACAACCTGGAGTGTTTTCTTGCAATAACTTACAACAGGATCTCCGAAATTATAGCCAAAGCAATGTGTGTGTAAAAATAAAAAATACCACCACACACTTTCTCCAATAGAAGATAGTCAAAGAAGGTATGTTAAATTTGAAAAAATCACAAACACATGTCAGAAGTTTGGTATTGCAAACCCCAAACAACCCAACCAACCTATGCATATGTGGTTTCACTGTACTCGGGAGATCTTGCAAAACAAATATTGGGGTGTTCTTTGGCAGTAACACATAACGGGAACTGAGAATTCATGCCTAAAGTACAACGTGTGTGTGAAAAATAAAACAAAAAAATGACTACCCAAAAGTTTGACAAAGACTTGTCGTTGAATTAGTGTATGGAAAGTGTTTAAAATACCAGCATTTCAAATACCCTAGGGTGTCTAATTTTCAAAAATATATGGTTTGATGGGGGTAAATTACATTGGCCGGCTTCAGAAATGCCCCAAATAGGACATGGGTGCATGATGACAGATGTGAAAATTCCAAGTTGGAAAACTGGAATGCACCCCCTAAAAATAAGGCCTTTTAGCCCCCAGGGAACCTGACACACCTATACATGGGTGGTATCTCTGTACTCAGGAGATGTTGCTGAACACATATTGGGTGTTATTTGGCAGTATCCCTTAACGTTCTCAGTAAATGTATTTTTAACCACTTATTTTTTTTTCAAACTTTGGCATAGATTGGTGATAAAATGGTTGCATGCAAGAGTCAAAATACCCCAAGTTTAATACTCTAGGTTGTCTTCTTTTAAAAAATGAATACATGTGAAGAGTTATTCAGGGATTCCTGAAAGATATCAGTGTTCCAATGTAACTATTGCTAATTTTTTAAAAAAAATGGTTTGGAAATAGCAAAGCGCTACTTGTACCTATTGCCCTATAACTTGCAAAGAACATGTAAACATTGGGTATTTCTAAACTCAGGACAAAATTTAGAAACTATTTAACATGGGTGTTTTTTCATGGTTGTAGATGTGTAACAGATTTTGGGGGCCAAAGTTAGAAAAAATGTGTTTGTTTATTTATTTTTTCCATTTTTTTATCATATTTTAAAATTGTTTTTTGTAGTAAATTATAAGATATGATGAAAATAATGGTATCTTTAGAAAGTCAATTTAATGGCGAGAAAAAAGGTATATAACATGTGTGGGTACACTAAATTAGTAAGAGGAAAATTACAGCTAAACACAAACACTGCAGAAATGTAAAAATAGCCCTGGTCCCAAACGGTCAGAAAATTGAAAAGTGCTGTGGTCACTAAGGGGTTAATAAAGTTTTTTTTTTTTTTTTTTTCTTCACATATGACAGGTGAGGCACTGCCTCACCTGCCTCCAATGACTGCACCTCCTGTGGCTGTATATATAACAAAGGATACAAAGTGAAATAATTACATTTGATAATAAAAGTAAATTGGAAAATTGCTTAAAATTGTATGCTTTATCTGAATCATGGAGAAAACATTTTGGGTTTTATATCCCTTTAAGGACATGTAAGTTAAAGGATTAACTGCTTTGGCACAGAGTATACCTACCAATCAGCTGCTCTGTAACCCCTGAGATTGGCAACCAGCATGTGCATGTGCAGTTTTGAAGAAAAGGTGTTATTTTTAGTTGATTAATGACATCACTGCTGTCTAAAAAACTGTGCTAAACTACCAGGAATATAGATTAGGATAGAAATAGTTGATTATAACATGACTTTGGTTTTTATGTTCCTTTTTAAATAGATACAAATGATTTAATGCTAGCTTTAATAGGATATGCCCACAAATTAATTGCAGCAAGATAGCTAATTGTGCGATAAGAAACATTCTAATTCAGTTATAATGTTGAATAGTTTTTTCACCCTACAGTTTTCATAGTTCTTATTAAGGGTAACCATGAGAGACCATACTGCAGCCACTCATGTTTGGTAAATACTAAAAGTCCAGTTAGAATGTGTGCTCTGAAAGATTAGCATGCCCAATGATAAAATATGCAGGATGTGAATTATTTAAGGAGATGCTATACAGAATGTTTTTTATCACAGTGAACAAACAAGAGGTCGAGTAGATCAGCTATACTACACTTGTAGGATTTGCCCTAAAGGGATAAACATTTAATTCCGGCACCAATGTACGTGACATAATTTTATGAATATATTATAAGTTGAGAATTTTCTAGTGTGTGCTCAGAGCAATGTTTGGCTACATATCACTGTCTTGATCGCACAAGCTTGCTTCCTCCTATCTGTGAGCTACTGTACCTGTTGCTTCATCTAATTCTGTAGCTGCTGTAAAGAAAAATTCTAGAACACATTTTTACTCCACATAATAATATTTTACAACTTCAAAACATTAGAATGATCAGATACTACTTCTTTAAACCAACAGCGCAAAAAACTGCTGCAATTATTTGACTACATTATGAAAAATGCCATCCACAAGAAGTGTAAGCGAGACCAGTACCTGACCATAATGTAAGAGTAGTGAATTAATAATGTGTTCTCTCCTGCATGGCCTGTCAGTGCCACTAAAATGGTTAACTTTATTTAAAATCTGTTTGGGCAACTATAGAAACTGAAAGGAAACAGGGTTTAGAATAGGGGTAGTATATAGGACTCCATTACAGGATTAAGTATTAGATCAACATCAGTTGTTTAAAATTGCTTGCTCTTTCTAAATCATGAAAGACAAAATATGGGTTTAATGTCCCTTTATTTTTCAGTATGAGTTAAATAAATTAAAATTATTTTTTTATATATATATATATATATATATATATATATATATATATATACACCTTTTGTATTGAATTATTCACTTGATCTCACACAATTTTACCTACACATCGTAAGCGCTGTTAGAGTGTGTGTGTGTGTGTATATATATATATATATATATATATATATATATATATATATATATATATATATATATATATATATATATATATATATATATATATATGCCACCAATCAGCAGCTAGCTCCCAGTAGTGCATTGCTGCTTCTAAGCCTACTTAGGTATGCTTTTTTAACAAATGGTACCAAGAGAAAGAAGCAAATTAGATAATAGAAGCTTTTGGAATTTTTTTTTTTTTTATTTGTTATATCTGAATCATGAAAGTTTAATTTTGACTTTACTGTCAAAAAATATGTTTGTACAGTCCCAGCATATTTTTGCGGGGCTTTTTGCAATGCAAAGTCTTTTTTTTAGAAAAAAAAAAAATGAAAACAAACAAAAAAAAACTAATTGCTGAGGAGGTTCTAGTATTATCTTTCTAATTTATTGTTTTAAAGTATAAATCTAAATCCTTTAGAGATAATTTTACTTTGTCTCTTCCTTTTATTTTATTTTAATTTTGTATTTGTCTTGTGCTGTTAATATAGGTGCCAGTGACGATGCAGTTAGCTGTGCAGTGATGCTTGAAATCCTGGGCGCTCTGTCAGAATTATCCAGTCCTTTAACACACGCTATTATATTCTTATTCAATGGTGCTGAAGAAAATATCCTCCAGGTAATCTCAGAATCACTACTCAAGTCTTTATGATAACATTAAAACAAAATACAGAGCTGTATAGGTGATTTAGTGCATTTGTATGGCAGGAATCTTGTGGTGAATTATAACTGTTCTTCTTAAATGCTCTGATTTTCATATACAACTGTGTTTATAGTACAGAGCCCCAGAGGTTTCACACACAATTATTATTTTTTTTTAATACATTGTGTGCACCATTAAGCACAATGTGCACATGAAGATGTCCGCTTTATTCTTTTTTTTTTTTTTTTATATTTACTTTTTATTTTATTGGAGGTGAAGTTATAAACAGAAAATCAGAAATACATTACATACCAACAGCATGAAATATGAAACATCTGATTCTTATACAATCAAAAATAACATAACTGAAAAAATACATTTCTAAGTTACTTGAACTCTCCGTATCAAGTCAAATATTACAAATCCTCTCTATCAGGATATCTTATCTTCTCCCTCCAATATCGTTTATCTAATCTTTTATTTAATTTGCAGGAACATTTATTTACAATCTCTTGCCCTTGACCTGCTTTAATCTGTCCCTTAGCCTGAATCTTGAGTTCACCTACTTTGTCTATATCTCAGTCCAGTCATGACTCTATACGGATACTACTCAGATCCATCCCGATATATTTTTAACTGTGCTCAAGATTTCTCACAAAAAACTCAGAAAAATTTAAAATGAATGTTACTACCCGGGGGGTGGGGGAGAGGGAGAGGAGAAAGAAGAGGAAAAGAAAGAAAGAAAAAAAAAAAAACCTTCACTTAAAGACTACAAGTAAATTCCAACTTACTTTTACTACTATTGGTAATCCCACCTTAACGACTGTATGCCCAGTTTGAAGGTAGTGATCCGTCTAAGATTAATTCTAGGAAAGGTATGGAGTCTTGGAATGGCGAAAGAATATAATGTTGAACTGTTGTGGGTTCACCATAAATATACTTTTCCACTTCTTAAAAAATGTAATAACCTGTTTAACTACTACTTTATCCAGTCCTATTATCTCTACCATAATCTGGCTTCTCATGGAGTTTATGAATTCAGTGATAGAAGGAGAATTTCTATGCTTCCACCTTTTATATAGCTGATTCCTTGCAATCAAAATCGCTATGTTTGTGAAAAGTCTGTCTCCTATATTTTGCGTTGGGTACAAAAAAATACATGTTCTGCCTTTAGTTCTATCGTATCTCTTACTTTTCTATTTATCCAGTATTGGATTTTACTCCAAAATTGCGCAATTTTTGGGCAAGTCCAAAAGTAATGCAGCAGATCCGCCTTTACTTTATGACATTTAGGACACATAACCTGTGATTGAGACCACTTAGCAATTCTGGCTGGGGTTAGATAAAAATTGTTTATTACCTTATACTGAGATTCTCTTAAATTAATTCTATCCGTTGCCTCTCTTGTTCTTTCAAGGCTGTCCATTATGTCCTTATCTTGCACCTCGGGAAAATGAATTGCATATCTCTGTTTACAGTGATTAATATGCAATTCTCCTTCTTTACTCATAATATACTGATACCAATTTGAGATTGATCTAATGCCAGCTTTATATAAAGTTATCCCTGCCTCGATATTTGATTGTGCCCAATACTTGCTAAACCTGCTATCATAGTCATTTATAAAATGATGGGCCTGTAAATATGCATAGAAATGCTGAGATGGTAAGTTATATTCGCATGCTAGATTCTCAAATGTTCTAATTTGCCCGGTGAGTAGTTCTTTCAATTGTGATACATAAATCAGCCCTTTATTTTCCCAAGTATGGAATATACTATTGCAGTATCCTGGAGGAAAGGCTGGATTGCCAATGATCGGTAGTAATCTAGAAGTCTGAAATTCTATCCCCAGTGTTTTGCAGTATTTCTGCCATGCGATCACTACATTAGCAATTGTGATTAATCTACTTATATTACTTGGTAGTTGTTTATATGGATAGTGGAGCACCGCCTGCAGATTGAATGGTTTGATTAATTCTGTTTCATGTTCATAATAAGTAACATAGTCTGATTTGCTAAGCCAATCTACCCCGAATTTGACCAAGGAAACCATATTATAGTATTTTATATTTGGGCACGAAAAACCTCCAAACCGCTTTTCCTGCGACAGCTTGTTATAAGCAATACGTGAAGTCTTTTTCCCCCAAATAAAAAAAGAACAAGCCTTGTTATAGCTATCGATGTCTCTCTTATGTAATAAAAGGGGTAAGTTCTGAAGAAAAAATAAGAATTTTGGGAATATAATGGTTTTAATGACATTTATGCGGGCTGAAATGGATAAATAGTATAAATTCCATTTTGCTAGATCATATTGTAGTTTCTGAAATAACTCTTTGAAGTTAAGCTGGTACCAGAGTGCTGGGTTCTTACTGATCTTGATACCTAGATAGTTAATATTCTGTACTTCTTTGAAATTATCAGAATAGCTATTTCTATTTTTTGTGATCCATAGAATTTCTGATTTATTAATATTTATTTTATATCCAGAGAATGAACTGAATGTGTTTAATATCTTCATAAAGCATGGTATGGACTGCCTCGTATGCTGTAAAAATATTAATAGATCATCCGCATAAAGTGCCACAGATACCTTCTGATTCCCCACCGAAATTGGTGGAAGAGTCTTTCTTAGATATATGGCTAGAGTTTCCAGTGCAATATCAAAGAGTAATGGTGAAAGCGGGCACCCCTGGCATGTTCCTTTGCCCAGAGTGATGTTTTGTAATAATTCGCCATTAATAAGAAGTTGAGATCTGGGCTTATTATATACTAACCCAATCAAGTCGACCAGGGCGCCGGAGAAGCCAAACTTTTTCAACGAGTTTATTAGGTGATCCCAGATGATTGAATCAAAAGCCTTCTCGGCATCTACGGTGAGTAATGCTATATTTTCCCCCTGATTTTTATTCCCGGCGTCCTGGTCGACCCGATGGAGATAGTCCACGGTAGTAAGAACTCTACGCATATTTCTGACTGCGTTTCTCCCTGGAATGAAACCTGCCTGATCAGGATGGATAATATCTGTGATAGATTTTTTCAATCTTTCCGCAATAAGAGACATTAAAATCTTATAATCTTGATTAAGAAGCTAAATCGGACGGTATGACGCTATATTAGTTGGATCATTCGCTTTCTTGTGGATTAGAGTAACTACTGAGTAAGAAAAATAGGTTGACTTCATATCTTTCTGGAGATAGTATTGATTGAATAATTTGGTTAAGGTACCCGCTATTTCTGCCGCCATGATTTTATAAAACTCTGCCGGTAGGCCGTCCGGCCCTGGAGCTTTGCCAAGTTTAGACTTTTTTATGATATCTAGTATTTCCATTTCAGTGATAGGGGCATTAATTAGTTGTAACGCTTCTTGCGAAATTTGGGGGATATCCAACCCCAACCAGAATTGCTCTTTTTGCTTCTCATTCACCTCTTCCCTTGCATAGAGATTACTATAATACTCAAAAAATATCCTACCAATTTTGTCTTTATTGCTAAAGAATTTCCCTTCAGACCTGATTGAAAG
Source organism: Bombina bombina (assembly GCF_027579735.1). NCBI lineage: Eukaryota > Metazoa > Chordata > Amphibia > Anura > Bombinatoridae > Bombina > Bombina bombina. Next base: position 621,101,295 of record NC_069500.1, on the reverse strand, counting down.
GATTTGATTTTTTCCTAAATTTGACCAACCTGGCCAGATGTTTAGCCGATATACCCTGACTACCCTGAAATGTAGCCCTGTTTTTCATCTCTTCATATGCCCCGATCTTTTTCAAGAAGCATTCCCTTTCCACTCTAGCTGCTTTGTATATGTCCCAATTATCTTTATTGGGAATTCTAAGATATTTCGCATATTTATTTCTAAGTTGGTTTGATAGCTGCGTTTCTCTCGCTTTATTTTTCTTATTTCTTTTAATCATGTAAGCTTTTACTTCCCCCCGCATGACCGCTTTACCTGCTTCCCAAAACACCTCAACCTTATTTGTATAATCCATATTCTGTGTGGAGTATTCTCTCCATTTTTGCTGTAACCAGTTTGCAAATTGTACATTTCTATACATATATTGAGGAAAACGAAAAATAGTTGCAATTTTTTTGGGGAGAGTACTCCACACAATCCTTATACCAATAATCGCGTGATCAGATAATATTATCTCCGAAATCTGTGATTCAATATGATTTCTCATAATATATTCGTCTACTAGAAACATATCAATTTGGGAAAATTTTTTATGGGCGCCCGATTCGCATGTGAATTCCCGAGTGTCTGGATGCTGGATACGCCAGGCATCATGTAATTTCAATACACGTGCAAAACTCTGCAGATATTTGGCTTCCCTGTTATTAGCCGCTCTCCGCCGGATTTTGTGCCTATCTAGGTCGGGACACAATGTGCTGTTAAAATCTCCTGCTACAATCAAATTCTGCCCAATATATGGGGATAAAACCTTTGTCAAATTCTCCCAGAACTTAAAGTCCCAGTTATTCGGGGCATATAAGTTACATAACGTCCAAATCTTCTCATCTATTTTCAGTTGTAATACTATGTATCTCCCACCTGGGTCTAATTCCTGCTTAATTATAGTATATGATAGATCCCTACCCAGCATAATTGCTACCCCTTTTTTGCGTTTTTCTCAAGGTGTGGCGATTATTTAAGCTATCCAGTTTGTTTTCAATTTTCCTATCTCTGCCTTTTTAAGATGTAATTCTTGTAGTAATATGATGTCTGGATGGTGTTTTTTAGCTTGCTTGAGAACATTCTTGCGCTTACTGGGAGATGTTATTCCCCCTACATTCCAAGAAATTAAATTTAGTGAATTACTCATTTATACTATATCTATACATTTTGTGACAGAAAAAAGAGAAAAGAGAAAGAAAAGAAAAAAAAAAGGGGCAATACACAAATATCCCTCTCCCCCCTTTCCCCTTATTTCTAACCAAGCCACCATTCTAGTCTCCAAAACCTAAGATTGCCTTTTTCTTAAAAACTACTTAAACCTCTATATTATTATCTCTGCAGAACTCTTTTGCATCCTCAATTGTATTTAATGCGATGACACCATCCATGCCCAGTACCGTGATTTTCGCCGGGTATTTCATGGTTGCCTTCAACCCTGCCTTGATTAAACCTGAGCAGAATGGTGCCATCGCACGCCTCTTTGACGAAGTCTCTATTGAATAATCCTGGAATAGCAGGATCTGCTTGGTATCTATAGTGAGTGTCTGGGCCTGTCTATATTTTTGCATGATTTTAACTTTGTCTTGGAAGTTTAGATACTTTATCATGACCATTCTTGGTCGCATACTGCCATCTTTTGACTGTCTCACCATGCCTACCCTATGTGCTCTCTCCACCTGAAGCCCTCCCTCCGCTCCTTGTAAGCCTAATAGTTTTGGTAATGTCTGAGTGCTAAATAATAAGAGGTCTTCAAATTCTCTTGACTCTGGTAACCCTATCACGCGCACATTATTCCTCCTGGACCTATCTTCTAGATCCTCAATTTTAGCTTTTAATACCTTAATCTCATCTGAGTGCGTGTCCAGAACGACTTCCTGTTTAAAATGCCTGTCTTCTATATTCGAAATTCTAGCTTCTACCTCCATTAGTCTATTTGAGAATTGTTTTATTTCGTTTGAAAGCTCTGAAATCTCACCCTTTATTATTTCAAATTGTGGTAGAATTAATTCTGCCAACTGATTCGTAGTAAGTTGTTTTTCCAGATTCAAATCTGGGCTTCTAATAGATACTTCTTGTGAATTTTCCTGTGAGGGTTTTTGTTTTGTATCCCTCCTTATAGGCATGGCTGGAGATTTATTTTTGGAATTTGTGATATATTTCTCCATTTATTACGTAAATCCAAACTTTTCTGTTTAACCCCTAAACGTATATTTGTAAAAGTTTACAGGTTCAGCAACCCTCTTTCTGATACAAAAATAAGCAGATTCTGTTCTAGTCAAATATTTACATGTTTGATCTCAGCTATAGACCCTCTCTGGTCTGCAGCCTATCTTTGTGTTCAACTTTATATATGCAGACTATTCTAAAGTTTAGTTAATCAGAAATAATCTTATAAGGAAAAGCACAGATTTAGTTGACTATAAGCCCTTTCACAATTTGAACACAGTATACCACTTAAGTGTCCAAGATACCTTTTGCAAGAACTATAAAGATATAACAAATCAGACCACCTTTTACAGATTAACACAGTTACATGAATAACATCAGAGTGTGAACATTTAGCAATTCTGTCGCCCCTTTAACACAACATACAAAGAGAGATTTAGCTTATGCAAACTGAGGCCTAGATTTGGAGTTCGGCGGTAAAAGGGCTGCTAACGCTCCGCGGGCTTTTTTCTGGCCGCACCATAAAATTAACTCTGGTATCGAGAGTTCAAACAAATGCTGCGTTAGGCTCCAAAAAAGGAGCGTAGAGCATTTTTACCGCAAATACAACTCTCGATACCAGAGTTGCTTACGGACGCGGCCGGCCTCAAAAACGTGCTCGTGCACGATTCTCCCATAGGAAACAATGGGGCTGTTTGAGCTGAAAAAAAACCTAACACCTGCAAAAAAGCAGCGTTCAGCTCCTAACGCAGCCCCATTGTTTCCTATGGGGAAACACTTCCTACGTCTGCACCTAACACTCTAACATGTACCCCGAGTCTAAACACCCCTAGCCTTACACTTATTAACCCCTAATCTGCCGCCCCCGCTATCGCTGACCCCTGCATATTTTTTTAAACCCCTAATCTGCCGCTCCGTAAACCGCCGCCACCTACGTTATCCCTATGTACCCCTAATCTGCTACCCCTAACACCGCCGACCCCTATCTTATATTTATTAACCCCTAACCTGCCCCCCACAACGTCGCCGACACCTGCCTACACTTATTAACCCCTAATCTGCCGAGCGGACCTGAGCGCTACTATAATAAAGTTATTAACCCCTAATCCGCCTCACTAACCCTATCATAAATAGTATTAACCCCTAATCTGCCCTCCCTAACATCGCCGACACCTAACTTCAATTATTAACCCCTAATCTTCCGATCGGAGCTCACCGCTATTCTAATAAATGGATTAACCCCTAAAGCTAAGTCTAACCCTAACACTAACACCCCCCTAAGTTAAATATAATATTTATCTAACGAAATAAATTAACTCTTATTAAATAACTTATTTCTATTTAAAGCTAAATACTTACCTGTAAAATAAACCCTAATATAGCTACAATATAAATTATAATTATATTATAGCTATTTTAGGATTAATATTTATTTTACAGGCAACTTTGTATTTATTTTAACCAGGTACAATAGCTATTAAATAGTTAAGAACTATTTAATAGTTACCTAGTTAAAATAATAACAAATTTACCTGTAAAATAAATCCTAACCTAAGTTATAATTAAACCTAACACTACCCTATCAATAAAATAATTAAATAAACTACCTACAATTACCTACAATTAACCTAACCCTACACTATCAATAAATTAATTAAACACAATTCCTACAAATAAATACAATTAAATAAACTAGCTAAAGTACAAAAAATAAAAAAGAACTAAGTTACAGAAAATAAAAAAATATTTACAAACATAAGAAAAATATTACAACAATTTTAAACTAATTACACCTACTCTAAGCCCCCTAATAAAATAACAAAGCCCCCCAAAATAAAAAATTCCCTACCCTATTCTAAATTAAAAAAGTTACAAGCTCTTTTACCTTACCAGCCCTGAACAGGGCCCTTTGCGGGGCATGCCCCAAGAATTTCAGCTCTTTTGCCTGTAAAAAAAAACATACCATACCCCCCCCCCAACATTACAACCCACCACCCACATACCCCTAATCTAACCCAAACCCCCTTAAATAAACCTAACACTAAGCCCCTGAAGATCTTCCTACCTTGTCTTCACCATCCAGGTATCACCGATCCGTCCTGGCTCCAAGATCTTCATCCAACCCAAGCGGGGGTTGGCGATCCATAATCCGGTCCAGAAGAGGCTCCAAAGTCTTCCTCCTATCCGGCAAGAAGAGGACATCCGGACCGGCAAACATCTTCTCCAAGCGGCATCTTCGATCTTCTTCCATCCGGAGCGAAGCGGCAGGATCCTGAAGACATCCAGCGCGGAACATCCATCCGGACCGACGACTGAACGACGAATGACTGTTCCTTTAAGGGACGTCATCCAAGATGGCGTCCCTCGAATTCCGATTGGCTGATAGGATTCTATCAGCCAATCGGAATTAAGGTAGGAATTTTCTGATTGGCTGATGGAATCAGCCAATCAGAATCTAGTTCAATCCGATTGGCCGATCCAATCAGCCAATCAGATTGAGCTCGCATTCTATTGGCTGTTCCGATCAGCCAATAGAATGCGAGCTCAATCTGATTGGCTGATTGGATCAGCCTATCGGATTGAACTTGATTCTGATTGGCTGATTCCATCAGCCAATCAGAAAATTCCTACCTTAATTCCGATTGGCTGATAGAATCCTATCAGCCAATCGGAATTCGAGGGACGCCATCTTGGATGACGTCCCTTAAAGGAACAGTCATTCGTCGGTCCGGATGGATGTTCCGCGCTGGATGTCTTCAGGATCCTGCCGCTTCGCTCCGGATGGAAGAAGATCGAAGATGCCGCCTGGATGATGACTTCAATCGGATGGAAGATCCTCTTCTGCCCCGCTTGGATGAAGACTTTGACCGGATCATGGACCTCTTCAGCCCCCGCTTGGGCTTGGATCAGGACATCGGAGGAGCTCTTCAGGACGGATCGGTGAACCTGGTATGGTGAAGACAAGGTAGGAAGATCTTCAGGGGCTTAGTGTTAGGTTTAATTAAGGGGGGTTTGGGTTAGATTAGGGGTATGTGGGTGGTGGGTTGTAATGTTGGGGGGGGGGGTATTGTATTTATTCTTTTACAGGCAAAAGAGCTGAAATTCTTGGGGCATGCCCCGCAAAGGGCCCTGTTCAGGGCCGGTAAGGTAAAAGAGCTTGTAACTTTTTTAATTTAGAATAGGGTAGGGAATTTTTTATTTTGGGGGGCTTTGTTATTTTATTAGGGGGCTTAGAGTAGGTGTAATTAGTTTAAAATTGTTGTAATATTTTTATTATGTTTGTAAATATTTTTTTATTTTCTGTAACTTAGATCTTTTTTATTTTTTGTACTTTAGCTAGTTTATTTAATTGTATTTATTTGTAGGAATTGTATTTAATTAATTTATTGATAGTGTAGTGTTAGGTTAATTGTAGGTAATTGTAGGTATTTTATTTAATTATTTTATTGATAGTGTAGTGTTAGGTTTAATTATATCTTAGGTTAGGACTTATTTTACAGGTAATTTTGTTATTATTTTAACTAGGTAACTATTAAATAGTTCTTAACTATTTAATAGCTATTGTACCTGGTTAAAATAATTACAAAGTTACCTGTAAAATAAATATTAATCCTAAAATAGCTATAATATAATTATAATTTATATTGTAGCTATATTAGGATTTATTTTACAGGTAAGTATTTAGCTTTAAATAGGAATCATTTATTTAATAAGAGTTAATTTATTTCGTTAGATAAAAATTATATTTAACTTAGGGGGGTGTTAGTGTTAGGGTTAGACTTAGCTTTAGGGGTTAATACATTTATTAGAATAGCGGTGAGCTCCGGTCGGCAGATTAGGGGTTAATAATTGAAGTTAGGTGTCGGCGATGTTAGGGAGGGCAGATTAGGGGTTAATACTATTTATGATAGGGTTAGTGAGGCGGGTTAGGGGTTCATAACTTTATTATAGTAGCGCTCAGGTCCGCTCGGCAGATTAGGGGTTAATAAGTGTAGGCAGGTGTCGGCGACGTTGAGGGGGGCAGATTAGGGGTTAATAAATATAATATAGGGGTCGGCGATGTTAAGGGTAGCAGATTAGGGGTACATAGGGATAACGTAGGTGGCGGCGATTTGCGGTCGGAAGATTAGGGGTTAATTATTTTAAGTAGCTTGCGGCGACGTTGTGGGGGGCAAGTTAGGGGTTAAGAAATATAATATAGGGGTCGGCGGGGTTAGGGGCAGCAGATTAGGGGTACATAAGTATAACGTAGGTGGCGGTCGGCAGATTAGGGGTTAAAAATTTAAATCGAGTGGCGGCGATGTGGGGGGACCTCGGTTTAGGGGTACATAGGTAGTTTATGGGTGTTAGTGTACTTTAGGGTACAGTAGTTAAGAGCTTTATAAACCGGCGTTAGCCAGAAAGCTCTTAACTCCTGCTATTTTCAGGCGGCTGGAATTTTGTCGTTAGAGCTCTAACGCTCACTTCGGAAACGACTCTAAATACCAGCGTTAGAAAGATCCCATTGAAAAGATAGGCTACGCAAATGGCGTAGGGGGATCTGCGGTATGGAAAAGTCGCGGCTGAAAAGTGAGCGTTAGACCCTTTAATCACTGACTCCAAATACCAGCGGGCGGCCAAAACCAGCGTTAGGAGCCTCTAACGCTGGTTTTGACGGCTACCGCCGAACTCCAAATCTAGGCCTGAGTTTGTCAAGTATTTTCTATGAATTAGACAACAGATGACCCACTATAAAATTCGGGTATAACTTGTGGGGATATCCCCTGCTATAAGGGCTTAATAAATCGCACACCCTTTTTCAAGGACACTCTTCCCAGCTTAATTTAAAGTCTGCTGATTTGACTACTCATATAACCTTCCCCACATATCAAACTCTATGAGGGCCTGTAGCCTCAGACACGGTCTGCAACACACAATACAGCACATATAAGATTTCCTTCATCCACTATCCTATTTTCTGTTTGCACTGTGTACACTCTAAATTTATAGATAGTGCACCCTATATTGTTCTTACTTATCAGGTACAATGTGTAGGTTTAACAACAGCAGCAGAAACCTGACTGGTCTAATAAGATTATTGTAACCTGTAGTATAATGTATACAACCTGCTGTCTATAACATCTTGATTTTTACCAATGATTCATAAAAGCTTTTAAGATTTTTGCTAGCAAATGCACAGACAGCTAAATATTTCAAATTTTTCTTGCAGTTAAAGGCTAGCAAAGAATAACAACAGTCAGTTGCCTCATATAATGTCCTCTTTACTTGGTGCAGTTCTTATTATACTCAGGACCCTCGTATTGTCAAGCACAGTTACTGTTGGCAATATTTTCCAGTTTATCCCCTTAATATATTTTCACTGGATTGTAAAAAAGAGAGAAAACAGAAGTATCCATCCTCCTGCTGTTAAAAGTGACTCTTTCTAAAGACTGTGGCCACTCAAAGTTATGTATATACAAACAGGGAGAAGAAAAGTCCAGCTCCCAGCTATGCTCCTTTTCCAGTTACTTATTGGCATAAAACACACCCAGGTCCGTTCTAGCTCCGCCGGTACTGCCTTTACCATTCAGATTGGACACTGCTTTAAACTTTCCCCCAAGGTAGGGTAACCATTGTACTTACCCCCCCCCCTCGACTTCACGGCACGTCGTGTCTGTTCTCCGGTGGCCGCTTCTCTCAGAGCGTTCTCCTCTGGATCCTGACGCTCTTGGCCACCCTACAGAACCACCCGACACCTCCGCGCTAACCAGCTCCTGGCGTCGCACTCTGACGTCAGAGCTACTCGCCGGCTTACGGAGGGGGGGGGAGAGCGGTATTCAGGCAGCTGTTCCTCTGAGTCCACCGGCCACTTCCAACTTACAGGTAGGTGTGTAATTACCTTGGCTCCAACTCCTTCTCCTGAGCTCCCGCTCCTTCTAGCTTTGCCGGGGGATTATGCCGCCCCTGCTGACTTTGGGCTGACTTAAGTGCTTCACCTCCCCAGCTAGGTAGCGTCTCTCCGCGGTGTGTGGGTAACTCTATATTCTAGACCCTCCTAGACTTTCAAGCGCTTCCACTGCAGGTCTAGCACTTAGAGTCTTTTTCAAAGTCTTTGGAAAAAAAGATGGCAACTTGTAGGTACAATGATTAGCTGCTCCCAATCAGCCTTTTAGGGCTCGAAGAGTTTCCTATAGCCATCTTTCTTCCTCCGGCAAGGCCTGTAATATTACACCCCCGCAATGAGGCTCTGTGGCTTGGGAGTTTTAGAGCTGTTACTGCTCCACGCTGCTCCACACAGGTGAGCTTGAGCGTGCACCTCCACCTTCACGCTCCTCCCACAGGAAACACTTTCTCAAACCTTATTCTCTTGTCCCCCGATGTCCGCTTTATTCTTGCTGAACTGGACCCTGAAAATGTCCAATTTCACAGGAAACGGCATCTCAGACGCAGGCAATATTTTTCCCGAGGACCTAATTTTTTATGGCACTTGCTGCTTAAAAGACACACACTCTGCAACTCCACTCTGGGTCCACCTCCCTGCTAACATTAGTTAACCCATATATTACCCACACAGCTAGCAGTAAAACTTTTCGGTAAGTTATTTTAATAAATATTTTACTTTTCTTCACTGCAGTTGTTTTCTTCTCTGGTTAGTGAGGGACTATTTTTCCACAGAGAACATATTTCCCCCTGCAAACATAGTGCAGGAATGCCATTCCCATGCGTTCCCACTGTACTCGTCCCCTGCTCTTATTCATCAGAGGAGGAGAAAGTCTAGCATCCTCTTACTACAGTCTAGCATCCTCTTACTACAGTCTTCATTCCCCTCTCACATGATCCGACCATTCAGCAGCAAACCCCACCTCTGCCATAGCCACAGCCTCCCTCCCCTTTGTTTACTTAAAGTGAATTAACCAAAGCTGCTGCTGTTGCTTAAAATGCACTGATAGATGTGATAAATAAAAACACATTAGATATAAGTCTACAGGAATTTAATAAAACTGTATAAATGGGTTAGAATGAGAGAATGCGATATGGAATAAAATATAAACCCATCTGATTTCTGTCATAAGTAATCAAATGTTTTCTTATCCTGCAAACCAAGTTTCCCTCTTTCAATAAGAGCAATTCAAATCCCTCCTTTCTGTCGTAGCTTGTTAACTTTCTGTGTGCTTAAAGTGGAATAGCGTGATAACGCCCATGGGCCCGGCGATGTCTGGGAGCCGGCGCTCCCTGCCCCTTCCGACCAGAAATCTGTGTCGCCGAAAATCTCCTAAATTCTGTGCACAATTTACTAAATCGTGCTCACAATCTTGTGTGACACATCTGGAGCTCCATAGTATAGAAAAAGGCTTGAAGATAGTGATATTATAGAAAAGGCTTGAAGAGAAAAAGTAGTTGTGATTGTTCTGAGAGTCCAAAATGCACAGTACTTAAATGTAACCCTTCCTTGAACATTTTCTCTTTACATTTAAAAAAGGCAGGTGTATCAAATATTTGAACAAAATGTACCATGTTCTCTATCTGCTACCAATCACATGTAAACATATATTGACTTATGACCCCTAATTTTCTTTGTGACTGAAATTTTTTTTTTTTATTTGTGACTGAAAAATAATCGGGTTGCAAATGTAAAATGGTGAATGTTTGTTCCGTATCTCACAATATGTTTGCAAGAAATAGAACAGTATATCACATAACGCCCGGGAATAAGAGCCAGTCTTCCAAAGAGTTGTATTCCAGTTAAGTCAGGTAAAAGGTTACAGGACTGACTGATAATTGTAAATAGCCTTTTACAATGCACCTCCTTGATCCTCTCAGGTGACTTACTGGAGTCATGCCATGTTTCTCATCAGGATCGGAGCAAAGACTTGCCGAGCTGTATCTTACTCTTTCTGGTTATTGACCAACTTGCCACTTGCCTAATGTAACAAATGAATCATCCCTCCACTCATGCAGTCATATGGGCAGAGGGAGTTGTTTGCACACTGGGGTAGAGTCATTGTAAGCCTTTCCACCAATCTTCTATTATGTCACCCGTATCATTAGTCCCTATGCTTTTTTAAGGAGCCAATTCACTACAGCGCATGCACTTCTCTGTTCTTTAGTGAATAACAAATGACTTGGAGACTGTGGAATAATGTAGTGATAACATCTCTTCCACAGCAGTTATTAATTACATGGTTTTGTAAAAACTGGAAAATTTTAACAGTGCTGCACAAATTCTGCATACAAACTTCAGATGAAACATTATAAGCAAAATAACCTAAAAAAGGACATTAAACACATTGTAGTTAAAAGGCATTTATGTTGTGTTGCTATAGAATAACATATTAGCTGTAACATTTTAAAAAAACAATTTAACATCCTTTTTTACTGCAATTATTTTTCAATAGCCAAACCCAACCACCCACCCACCATTTTACTTAAAGGGACAGTTCACCCAAAAACTTTCTCCCCATTAAATTATTCCCAATGATCCTTTTTACCTGCTAGAGTGTATTAAATTGGTTGCAAGTAGCTCCTTTACTCATATTTCAGCATTTGAAATGGCTGATTTAGCTTGTGGTTTCCTAACCTATACTGAAAGTTTTGATACTGGTGTATACGCTATTGACAAGCCTAAGTAAACACAGCCAGCAGAAGAGATTACACCCTCAGTGGGGGGCATGATAGTTAAGTAATAAAATGATAATTTTCCATTGTTCTCTCTATGTATTGAGCTTTGGTGTTCCAGACAAATATAAGATAAGGAAGCAAGTCTGTGTACATAAAGTGATAACATAATGAGATCTGATATTACCTGAAGCTCAACCCATTGTAATAGGCTGTGGTTTCAAAGCACAAAACCAGCTACTTCAGATACACAAATAAACCCGAAAATGCAATTTCTCAAATATTTTATACTCTGCAGTTGGTATAACAAGTTATTTAAAATACATTTATGGAAAAACTATTTTACAGTGTACTGTCCCTTTAATTGTAGTAGCTACTTTTGGGCTTTAGTCCACAGACAACAAGGTTAGTACAAAGTGCATTGTTTTGCAGTTTTTATCTGATAAATACACTTAAGGATAGGTATGTGGCAGAGTTAGCCTTGAGATGTCAGCAGGGTGCATTCCATGTTTTGAGAATTATAAATTACTTCATTTTTAGAGCACAACGACATGATACTGATCTAAATAAGTAATGAAACATTGCAAAGTTGTTTCATTTATATACAAATCTCAAGGTGTTTACTGTTCCTTTAAGGAATATTATATCTTTTAAGGCCCCCTTGCTGTTGCTCTCTTGAGCAACCACCTTGCTCGCCTTAATGGTAACACCCGCCCTGTTTTCACTATTTGTAGAATTTATATGATTTATACCTGCATTTTTATGTTTGCAACATATTTACTGGTTTCCCTGTATTTCCCCATCAAGGCTGTAGTTGGCAGCTTCCCTGCTCTATTGCAGTGTTTAGAATATCTTTGATCCAACTACAAAAACTTTTCATTTTGTAAAATGTATTTTGTGATGTATGATCTGATGAGTGTTGAGGTCAATACAGTTACGTTCATATGGTCTTTCTTGTTAATGGTTGCTGCTTTTTTGTATCTGTGTCTGGTCATGAGTTAAATGGGCTCTTGGTACAGTAACAGGAGATTGACAAAACTATTTTATATATATATATATATTACACACACACACCATTTTTTGGTACACCATAATTTTCCCATTGTGAGAGGTCAAGTGGTGTATACATTCCTACGAGTAAAAGACACTGATTGCAGAAGTGGTGTGTTATGTAATTAATATATTTCTTTCACAGTGGGGTCTAGAAACCTTGCCATTCAAGTCTATACCAATATATTGCTCAACTCTACAGTTATTGCAGTTGGTTGAACAGTCAGAAATTAATCACTGGGGGACAAAAAAAGAGAACTATATCTCTGAAATATGTAATCTGCTATGACTAAATGGAAAGTAAACATTATGAAATTGTAATGTAATATAAAATGTTTAATTATGTTTGCTTTATACTTTCATTATTTATTTTGTCTCCGTTTCCTATAATCTAACTCTGAAAATTGTTGGTTTTCTATATACCACTGAATTTCTGTAAAGTAATGGACACCACCATGTTATAACTTAAAGGGACACTGAACCCAATTTTTTTCTTTTGGGATTCAGATAGAGCATGCAATTTTAAGCAACTTTCTAATGTACTCCTATTATCAAATTGTCTTCATTCTCTTGGTATCTTTATTTGAAATGCAAGAATGTAAGTTTAGATGCCGGCCCATTTTTGGTGAACATCCTGGGTTGTTCTTGCTGATTGGTGGATAAATTCATCCACCAATAAACTAGTGCTTTCCATGGTCCTGAACCAAAAAAATAGCTTAGATGCCTTCTTTTTCAAATAAAAAAAAAAAAGCAAGAGAACAAAGAAAAATGTATAATTGGAGTAAATTAGAAAGTTGCTTAAAATTGTATGCTCTATCTGAATCACGGAAAAAAATAATTTTGGCTTCAGTGTCCCTTTAAGTTTCCCCTTCTCTATCTTTCCTGCTGAGTACTTTTAGGGACATATAGAACATAGGGAATAAACAAGGCTGTGTGGGACCTAGGGTTATTTAGAAGGGTTTCCGCACAGCATTGTTTGCACAAACAGAGATAAATAGAAAACTAGTTCAAACATGGTGACACACATTACTGTATATTATAGTACTTTTATAGAAACTAAACCTTTTACACTTATATTTTCAATCTTTAAACAACTAATATAATTGTAAAATGCATCTACATATTACTCTAAGGCAGTTTGCTTTGAATACATCATTATGTCTAGCATGTATTTACTGCTTATTATCCCTTTAAAAAAGGACCTCAATCTGCACAATCCCATCACTAAATGATACTGATCACACTTGCAGCCTCTTTAAATAAATAAAAAAACAAAAAACCTGGTCTCTGTATATCCTCCCATGATTATATCGTTGATGTATATATTGTCACTGCAGTACATTTTAAATAACCATTTTTTGTTTGCAGTACAACTGATATGGGGTATACAATACCCGCTTATTTAATTAGAAATTGTTATATATTTTTTTTGTTATTTAGGGAAGTCATGGATTCATTACACAGCATCCTTGGGCCAAGATGGTTAGAGCTTTTATAAACTTGGAGGCTGCAGGAGTCGGTGGGAAGGAGTTGGTGTTTCAGACGGGTATGAATTTGAACTGGTATTCAGTAACTCCACATCTGTATGTGTGAAAATACCCCCAGTTAAGTTCTGCTACTGCTTATTTTATCTTAGACTCCTGTAAAGATCTACAAGCCTATGATGCATTATATTGCATAGTTTGTTTTAAATATAGAGGCTGGTTACTAATAGTAGGAGTGGCCAGGGACTGCATTACAATATAATTTCTAGTCACATTTTTTTGTTAAACTTCAATAGGAAATAAGTTACCTGTAATTCATCCAGCTACTCTAATTTACACTGTTTAGTGCAAATTCACGTGCTTTAAATGAACAGTCTAGTCAAAATTAAACTTTCATGGTTCAAATAGAACATGGAATTTAAAACAACTTTCCAATTTTCTACTATCATCAAATTTGCTTTGTTCTGTTTGTATTCTTTGTTGAATGCTAAACCTAGGTAGGCTCATACTAATTTCTAAGCCTTTAAAGGCTGCCTCTTATCTCAGTGCATTTTGATAGTTTTTTTTGGTTTTAACAATTATATACCTCTAGTTCATGGGTGTCATGTAAATAACTGTGCTCACTCCTGTGGAGTTATTTACGAGCCAACACTGATTGGCTAAAATGCATGTCTGTCAAAAGAACTGATATGAGTCAGTCTGCAGAGGCTCAGATACAAGGTAACCACAGAGGTAAAATGTATATTTATATAACTGTGCTGGTTATGCAAAACTGGGGAATTGGGTAATAAAGGGATTATCTATCTTTCAAACAATAAAAATGTTGGTGTAGACTGTCCCTTTAAATGGACTACTGAGGATTTTTTTTAGTTAAAATATCTCTTTTTACATAGAGATGTTTATGTGATATTTTCTAGTCGGCTTTTTATAGATAGGCTGCATCAATTACAAGTGATTCAGCATTTGAGTACCATGGGGCCAATTTATTATTGTGCGGACAGCGGATCATGTCTGCCGCACATCGATAAGTGTCATTGCACAAGCATTTCTCGTGAAATGCTTGTGCAATACCGCCCCCTGCACATTTGCGGCCAATCGACCGCTAACAGGAGGTGTCAGTCAACCTAATCGTATCCGTATCTTAAGACCGCTGCTTCTTAACTCCTGTTTCCGGCGAGCCTAAAGGCTCGTGCGGAAATGGATGCATTAGGGGCCATACGGTGCTTGATAATTCGGCCCCCATGTCTCTTTAATTACCTTGTGGAACAGTTTTTTTCTGCAGCAAATTGTTGAGGTCTGATTTCTACTGAGTGGTGCTGAGGGCAACAGAAATAAATTTAAAGGCTAGATGTGGCCGTCAGGGCATGATTTGACCAGTTGTGGTTTAAATCGTATCTGTTACAGAAGAAAAAAATAATTTAAGAAAATAATAATCGGGTTAAATCAGGGGTTTTCAAACCTGTCCTCAGACTTCCCTAACAAATCTGGCCTGTTATGTTGGCCTGAGGACAGGTTGAAAACCCCCTGAGTTAGATGATATCTTTATTGGGCATCAGTGTTTTAAATATTAATTATTGAACTATTTGCAATTGCTTTTTTGTTATATTTAATCTAACAGTGAAGGCACAACTGGTTTGTGGGATAGAAGCTCATTGGATGTTGACGAAAACTCCCACAACTATTAGTGGATAGTGACAGACATGCCCCACAAGCATAAACGCAAACATTTTTTTTGTCTTATTTGTGTTCTATTTTTCAGCATAGGAACATGTTTATCGAAAGTAAAACACTGCAATATACAGTATCTCACAAAAGTGAGTACACCCCTCATACTTTTGTAAATATTTTATTACATCTTTTCATGTGACAACACTGAAGAAATGACACTTTGCTACAATGTAAAGTAGTGAGTGTACAGCCTATATAACAGTGTAAATGTACTGTCCCCTCAAAATAACTCAACACACAGCCATTAATGTCTAAACCATTGGCAACAAAAGTGAGTACACCCCTAAGTGGAAATGTCCAAGTTGGGCCCAAAGTGTCAATATTTTGTGTGGCCACCATTATTTTCCAGCACTGCCTTAATTAACCCTCTTGGGCATGGAGTTCACCAGAGCTTCACAGGTTGGCACTGGAGTCCTCTTCCACTCCTCCATGACGACTTTACAGAGCTAGTGGATGTTAGAGACCTTGCACTCCCCCACCTTCCGTTTGAGGATGCCCCACAGATGCTCAATAGGGTTTAGGTCTGGAGACATGCTTGGCCAGTCCATCACCTTTACCCTCAGCTTCTTTAGCAAGGTAGTGGTCGTCTTGGAGGTGTGTTTGGGGTCGTTATCATGTTGGAATACTGCCCTGCGGCCCAGTCTCTGAAGGGAGGGGATCATGCTCTGCTTCAGTATGTCACAGTACATGTTGGCATTCATGGTTCCCTCAATGAACTGTTGATTGCGGTGTATTGTCTGAGCACTGACAGGCTGACCCCCCCACCCCTTAAACCTCTGCAGCAATGCTGGCAGCACCCATATGTCTATTTCCCAAAGACAACCTCTGGATATAATGCTGAGCACGTGCACTCAACTTCTTTGGTCAACCATGGCGAGGCCTGTTCTGAGTGGAACCTGTTCTGTGAAATCGCTGTATGGTCTTGACCACTGTGCTGCAGCTCAGTTTTAGGGTCTTGGCAATCTTCTTAATGCCTAGGCCATCTTTTTCAGATCCTCAGAGAGTTCTTTGCCATGAGGTGCCATGTTGAACTTCCAGTGACCAGTATGAGGGAGTGTGAGAGTGATAACAACACCAAATTTATCACAAATTCACACCTGAGACCTTGTAACACTAACGAGTCACATGACACCGGGGAGGGAAAATGGCTAATTGGTCCCAATTTGGACATTCCCACTTAGGGGTGTACTCACTTTTGTTGCCAACAATTTAGACAATAATGGCTGTGTGTTGAGTTATTTTGAGGGGACAGCAAATTTACACTGTTATATAGGCTGTACACTCACTACTTTACATTGTAGCAAAGTGTAATTCGTTCAGTGTTGTCACATGAAATATATAATAGAATATTTACAAAAATGTGAGGGGTGTATTCACTTTTGTTAAATACTGTATATTTAAAAACTGTTTTTATATGCAAAAAAATATATAATGTCCCTTTTAAGGAGTAAATATATTAATTTTATTCCTTATCTATTGTTGTAAGAAAAAACAAATCTATATGTTTTTTTGTTTTTTACATGATGAGTCTTGTGATGATTTGCTTACATAGTTGTAATTGGTCTGCTATACCTTTTTTTTTTTTTTTTTTTTGCTTTTGCATTGTCTGCCTGCATGGTATAAAACATGCAATGCAAAATATTTATTATCTCAACAGCCTTTCGTTTTGTTCACTTTCCTTTTGTATATTTGATCTGTTGGGATTGAGTTTGATTTGATTGTTTTTTGCCCTTATTTGCAAATGTTGGTTCCATGGGTGTAACCTTTAGTTACTAGGCAACCATTTGGGTGATTTCACACATTGGTGGAGTATTTCCATACTAGCCAGCCTGTAAATTCTTGTACTCTTTCACTTGCTGTTTGTCTGAGGAAGGAGCTGATTACCTGGAATTCAACTGCACACTTTTCTTACAAATATACAATATTTTATATATTCAGTGGACAAAAAAAAAACCATTCCAATGAAAATTTAAAAAGCATCGAACTTAAAAAATAAAATTAAAATAAAAACTCCCCAATTGTTATCTATCGGGAGTGTGAAACAAGCACAATAGCAAGAGGTGTTTAATGTTCCTTTAACACTGAAAATTATTAGCTAAAACCTATGTCAAAAATTGCTGCACTAGTCTTTAATTGGGCTTGCTGATAGATTTTATTGTCTATAATAACTAGTATTTATATAGCGCCTTTCTCCCAGTGGGACTCAAAGCGCTTTTTCAGCTCTCGCTCTCGGAATTAACCAAATCGGCAGCTGAATAGTAATAGTTGTTATTATTACCCAATTTAATGGTACTCATTTTATCGACCCCGGAAGGATGAAGGGCTGAGTCGGCTCTGCCGGGATTTGAACCTGTGACCTTGGATCTTTTTTAAACAGTCTTTTTTGTACTCAGGGCATTTACCAACTGAGCTACCTCACCGGCCTTAGTATGTGTCTTTTTGTGTTTGGTAAAAAAACAAGCACTGGTCACTAAAATATAAAGATTTAATAATATAAATGACGACATGCTCAGTAGCAGCATTTGCTAGCAGAGGATTGTGGAAGTTATAGACCCAGATATTGATCTTCATGGTGCTGTAGCCTAGAAAACTAAATCCAGCATGTAGACGTCAAACTACACATCCACAACCTATACCTGCGTTTTTAAATAAAAAAAATATAGGCATTTCAGTGGAAAAAATGTTTGTAAATAGTACTCCCTATCCTTTCAATGGATAGTGCAATATCAAGAAAATGGCATGCTCTAATTCGCTAACCCAGCAAAGGGGTTAAACACACAGTAGAAGTAGCACTGCTGGTCTAAAGCAGAAATCGTTGCTGATTATATCAGTGTTGATTGGACTACACAGTAGTGCAGGGTCGGAAGTCATAAAATTAAATACATCTTAAAAAAGCTATAGAAGTAAATGAAAACCTCCACTAGCCTTGATCGGCTTTGCATTATCTTGCATAAATAATTTTAGTACAAACAGTGAATTAGTACCCGGAACCCAAGAGGCTTTCTGTTTGTGATCCTCATGCACATGTTGTTGCTTCTGACCAATAAACAATAATTTTTTACTTGCTCTGGAGCTGCTTGTTGCGTTGTTTTGTTGTATAAATCATTTTAGTGTGGTCTCTTATAGAAATCTATTACCTGACATGAGTACAGTAGTGCGCACCATATTACCACTTGCTCAATAAATATCAATCATCCTCTTGTTATAGCACTGCAAAAATGCAAGTAGTATTGAAGAACAATATATTGCATTCCAATGGTGTTACAGCTCCATATTGCTTGCAGTTTTTCTGCTTCATTAATAATACAGACCCTAGTGTGATAAATGAAGATCAGACTACAATTGGCAGCAATACCACAGTTTCTTTCAGTTGTAATGATGAAACTGAGAAGATTTATTTTCTTTCCTTATGGTTTGTTAAAGGGACAGTATACACCAATTTTCATATGTAATAGACACTACTATAAAGAATAATATGCACAGATACAGATGTAAAAATCCAGTTTAAAACCATTAGAAAAACTTACTTAGAAGCTCCAAGTTTAACTCTGTTGAAAAGGCTAGCTGTAAAGTGGGTGTATAGCAAAAAAATAAGACACTCCCCCTTCCTCTGCATATGAAACGACTCTTTACACAAACATGAGCAAGCTGGAGTAGGTAGACATCAGTATACTTTAAAACTTTGGGGCTTGGGTAGGAATCTGAAAACCAGGGCAATGCTATTTAAAAATAAGCAAAACCTATACATTTTTAAAAAAAAAAAACTGTATAGGCTATATAAATGGATAATCTACAAAACATTTATGCAAAGAAAAATCTAGTGTATAATGTCCCTTTAAGATAACAAATTCAGTAAAGGCTTTAGATTCATATAATAAAAATTGAGGGATTGAGAGCCTGCTTATTTAGATAGCAATGCTTCGAAACAGATGGATTGTTCATTAATTCATCATTCTAATCAGTCATGAAAGTACACCTACCAATTTATTTAACAAGGGCAGTCTCTATTTTGTGTTTGTTTTTTGTTTTTGTTTTGTATATAAGCCATAGGCTAATCTTTACAGTTGCACTTTGGAGTTTGTCGCATACATAAATTATAGATATTAATGCTAAAGGTGAGGCAAGCTGTGTAAGATAAGTAGTCAATTATTCACTGTAGTAAATGTACAAGTTATAAAATGATGTGTGGCTTATTTAATATTCATACTTTGTATTGTGTTTGAAGGCCTTGCATATGATTTTGCCTACCAAAATGAAAATTGTAATGTCATTCCATAGCAGAATATCTACCTGCATAACAAGTATCTACCTACATTTGTGTATTAATCAGTTTCAATATCAGAGATGAGGGAACCAGAGACAGCTGTGTTACTTGCATGTATTTCCTTTACTACAAGCGGTATTCTTTACAAGTTTGTTTTCTAGTAAACAAAAAGCGTGTAATCATCCTTTTTTTTGAATGCATTAGAAAAGTATTCATGTAGCTGTATTAATGAAACTCTGTTGAACATTATATTAGTTTGGGGAGAAATGTGATTTATTAAATATTAAAAAAAAGCAGATAAATGATATGCATATAAAATATTATTGAATATTATTTTGAACATTTAAACAAAGAGATATCCGTTCCTATAGTAGCAGTTTTTTCTTAAATTAGTGGTTTTAAATTAAAAAGAATACGACTATTTAAAAATAAAAAACAACAAAAAAAACCAAAACGTGCATCTCTTTGCTGGAGAATACCAAAGGCACCTTTACCTCATCTGCCCTGTATATGTGTGCCCGCATGCGGTATTTAGGTAGAGCTATGGGATTGGCTGACAACGTGCCAGTCTGAGACTGATACCAGAGCAAAGTTTTCTTGTATATTAACACAGAAAATTTTATTTTTAAAATAAGGAATTAAGGAGTCCTGAAGTGGCCGTGCAAAGTGTTTTTTTTCTTCTCATGCGTGTGTTTTAGAAAAACATTTTCATGTTTTCTTAGTTAAAGGGACAGTCAAGTCCCAAAAAAACTTTAATGAATCACATAGGGCATGTAATTTTAAACAACTTTCCAATTTACTTTTATCACCAATTTTGCTTTGGTCTTTTGGTATTCTTAGTTGAAAGCTAAACCTAGGAGGTTCATATGCTAATTTCTTAGATCTTGAAGGCCGCCTCTAATCTAAATGCATTTTGATAGTTTTTCACCACTAGAGGGCATTAGTTCACGTGTTTCATATAGATAACATTGAGCTCATGCACGTGAATTTACCATTGAGTCAGCTCTGATTGGCTAAAATGCAAGTTTGTTAAAAGAACTGAAATAAGAGGGCAGTCTGCTGAGGCTTTGATACAAGGTAATTACAGAGGTAAAACGTGTATAATTATAACTGTGTTGGTTATGCAAAACTGGGGAATTGGTAATTAAGGGATTATCGATCTTTTAAAACAAAAAAATTCTGGTGTTGACTGTCACTTTAATTAAAATGTGCTCACAAATAAGTAAAGCACGCATACGCTTTCCCAAATCAAATCTGTTTTTAAAAGTAGTTTTAAAAACTGGTCACTTATTTATTCAAATTTAAAAAGATATCACTCAAGCGATAAAATAGGTGCGCTATAATATATAACCTATAAAAAAAAAATATATATATATATATATATATATTAGTGACAAAAATCATATGATACCAAAACATATGAAAAATACTAAATAGTTAAAAGTCCAGTCCCAAATGGAGGTGAAAGAAATAATAGTCCGGTGTTAGGTCGGCTGCACTCTCAAACGTTAGATCATCAAAGTCCTAGAACACAGAAGGAGAGGCACCTTTTCTGTCTTTTAGGACATTGATGTTCATTCAAATTTACATTCACTTTAAGTATATGGGGAGATTTACTATCAATGCAGATGGACAGGTTTGCAAGTAGCGAATCTGTTCGCCTACACTCGCACAGCAAAATTTAATATTGCACAAGAGGTTTCTTGTGCAATGCAGTCCCTGCTCCGGCACAACCAGTTGAGAACCCAATGTAGTAAGAGAATAATTACTTGAAGCTAACAGTGAACTGTTTGTAGCTGTACTTTTCCTAAAAACATCAGTGTGAATCATATTGTAATCTGATTTGTAAATGGTGCATTTTAAAAGATATAATATAAACGCCTTATCCTGGCTAGACATGTTCTGAACTTGTTATAGGAAATCGCTCTCATCCCCCCACTGTAAGTCAGTGCTAGAGATTCCACATCACAAGACACAAGGATAGTACTGGATTCGAAGTGCATGTTATTTAATTTATTAAGCACATCCATAGTGTCACGGTTATAGGAAGGTAGCGTAAGTCTGTTATCAATGTGTTTTCTAGACTTTTCGCATAGTGATAAGTTGCAAGATGGTAGAGTAGTTCAATCTCTATTTACCTTGGGGAGAAAATACAGGGTGTGTACTTTAGGGAAATCTACAAACAAGAAATATTTTTCTTGTGCATTAATAATTTTCAAATTAAAGACTTCCAGAATAATTTTAGTGTATAGTTTCAGAAAATCATAGGTGGGATCAGAGAATAATCCCCTGTGGTTGTATTTCTTTAGACTTGTTGAGTTGACTCATGGCTTCACTTACATACATTTCTTTGTGCCATAAAACTATATTGCCCCCCCCTTGTCACTTGACTTGATGATATCATTCCAGGATTGTAAATATTTCAGGGCTTGTTGGGTTTTTTGTTTTTGTTTTGCAGCTTTAGTTAGAAGATATGTAAATATACTAGTAGCTCTAATTAAAATCAAGTTTAGCAACTTTAAATATAGGCTCTTGCTGTTCAGAAACAAGTTACATAATAAGGAAGGCGGCTATGTAAATTTGTTTCGGTGAACAATATGGGCTGCAGTTTTCACGCCTTTGCCTGATTTATTGTCTTTAATTGCTATTCAGAAAACAAGTGGATTTGTCTCAGCTCATTTGTGCCAAATCACCTACCAAGCAAGTCAGATTAAAAGGCAAAACCCTAACTTTCATGTCATTTACAAGCAAAGACACAAGCATTTGTATGTTTTTCAACAAATATATAAATTTTTGCTTGATATTCATATGTAACCCTATGTTTGCAAAAGTGCAATACACATCCACTCACAAGAATTATGAGACGTATTCTATTGCAGTTCTTTTTGAATAAACATGACATATATGAATGGTTTGATGTATATGGAAGCAAATATGTTTGAAAGTATGAGGCATTTAGGGCTAGATTACAAGTGGAGCGCTATGTTATTCCGCGTCCGCAAACGGGTAAATTTGCCTGTTTGCAGGCGTGTGAAGAATAACTAATCTTTAGAAGTGACTGGTTATTGCTGCCGTGAGCTTGCGGTAGCAATTAGCACTCCGAAAATTGGTTAATTTTCTAAATATGCCCCAATAGCTCCCAAATTTCAATGTATTCATCTTTATAAAAAAATAAAAATATTATCATTTTTATTTTTTAATAAAGTAACTGCGTAAGGCAGTTGTAAGGGGCTAAGGTTGTCAGGTGTGGGGTGTTTGGAAAAAAAAGAGAAAAAAAACGGCTGAAAAGTGCTTTTACATTGCGATCTATGGGAACTGTGTGCTCCCTGTAAATATATAAGCTTATATACATATAGTATATATATTTATGTGTATATACTCATATTAACACATACCTATATATGTATATAAGCTTACACATATACATTTACATTTGCTTCCCATCGCTGCGCGACGTATCCTCTTTGTTGAGAATGGCATAAGAATGAGGCTCCCATTGGAGCCTATGGAAGCGCGCTCTTGTGAGTGCAATGCTTCTGTGCAATGTGAAGTCGCATTCGCATTGCACCTCACCTGTAATACCAGCTCACATTTGCGTGCGCTGGTATTGCAAAGTGCAGCGCAAATATCGCTTTAGCTAAAGCATTATTTTGTTCTCCACTTATAATCTGGTCCTTAATGCTTTATGAGTGTTTGCTTTGTGTTTTTCCTCACATTTCTGTATATCGCTCATGTTCTGTTTTTGTTCACAACAGGCCCAGAAAATCCCTGGCTAGTACAGGCCTATGCTTCTGCTGCAGTTCATCCGTGTGCTTCTGTTGTTGGCCAGGAAATTTTCCAAAGTGGAATTATTCCTTCAGATACAGACTTTCGCATATATAGAGATTTTGGCAATATTCCAGGTTTGTCGAAAGTTTGCAGTTTTATATATTAAGTTGTGTATTTTCCTATTTAATTTGGAAGGATAGCTAATAAAAGAAACAACTTCTATATACATCTGCATCATTATTGCAAAAAAAAGAGAGAAAAAAAGTGTGATTTATTTTCATACCAGCAGGTATTTAAGAATGGTGCCTGTAGTTTTCTGTTTGTTTAGCTATAGTCTATAGTTTAGCTCAATTCTAGCAGAGATGGTTATGCCATGATGTAGGAGAATAATAGTAAACACCTTGAGATTTTTATATAAAATGCTTAGCTATGCATAATTACTTTTCCCAATAATGTATTTATTTATTTGCCCCCTATTCACGTAGTTTAGCTCTGAAAATTGAGGATTTTCTCATTCTCAGAATTTAAAATCCATCCTGCTGCTTTCTCAAAGCTAATCCTGCTTTATATATCTTTTCCTGATTGGCTTTAGCTGATAACAATGGCAAAACAATGTATTTTATATTAAAGGGATATTCCGGTTCAAATTATATGCACATAGATAAATTACACATTTGAACAGGAACATATTTGTAATATACATGTATTGGCAAAAATGCTTCTAGTAAAATGTATCACTGTTTTACTGTTAACAATTTTTTTTGCTGCACGTGAAGCATAGCTAGATATTCTCATTGCACCAGCATTTTAAATACTGCAGCTGCTCATAGTGCCAGTGGGGTTTGTATCATGTCAGCAAATAACAAATTGAGTCATTGCCAGATGGTACAAGCAATTTAGGCTCTCTGAGCAAGTGCTGTGTTTAAAATGGTACTGATTTTCAGCGGCATTTGCACATATATTCTGTGAGGGCCCGTGCGCCCGTACTCAAACACTAAGTGGCTGAGATGTGTATTGCTTCGGAAGATGTAACTTGTGTCATATAAGCTACTGCTAACACTTTGAGAAGGTGGGAGGGCACGGGCCCTCACAGCATATGTGCGTATGCCACAGAAAAACATTTATAGCTTATTATTATTTTGCTAATGGAAGTATATTGCAAAAATGCTTCTATTTCAAATTGAAATTCATCCATGCACATTTCATTGTTGACCTTTCTATCCCCTTAAAAACAGAAATCCTAGTTCTTATCAGGGAAACAAAATGAGAAATGAAGTTATCTAAGATTGTATAAAGAGAACAATAAACATTGTACCTTTTGTATATATGTATGAGGATCGCGTTTTACAATATCAAGTGTCTTCTGATAAATGCAGCTGGCAGTTGTTTGAATCTTACATAAAGGAGGCCAAGAGAGACTGGCGTTTTTTACCTGCGCTAATTCCTTCCTTGGCTGATTGCTAAAGTAGCATTTACCGTGTACCCTCTTATCTATAATTCTACTACTGTTTTTCACTTTAGAAACAGGAATCAGGGAAGAATCTATGCATTTTGAGTCACTAGAAAAGGATGTTTGTTTTTCGTTCCTCTTAAAAAGGAATAAGGTTTCACACGAGATAAGTCACGATATTACAGCAGGATCTTTCCCTCTGTTAATCAGCATACATTATAGCAATAAATGACTTGAGTTCCTGTTTTTTTATTTGTAATGGTTATGGGATTGTATTTATAAAAAATGCTTATCAAACTTCTCCATTATTTCTCAGCACTCAGTTACCTTAAAGGGACGCTGAACCCAATTTTTTTTCTTTCGTGATTCAGATAGAGCATGCAATTTTAAGCAACTTTCTAATTTACTCCTATTATCAATTTCTTTGTTCTCTTGCTATCTTTATTTGAAAAAGAAGGCATCTAAGCCAAGGAGCCAGCAAATTTTTGGTTCAGTACTGGCATCTAAACGTACATTCTTGCTTTTCAAATAAAGATAGCAAGAGAACGAAGGAAAATTGATAATAGGAGTAAATTAGAAAGTTGCTTAAAATTGCATGCTCTATTGGAATCACGAAAGAAAAAAATTTGCGTTCAGTGTCCCTTTAAATGGCCTTTATATAGTGATACAACTACGTCTCTAAACTGTTAGAGCATGTCATTTTGTCACTAATGATGCTGTAAATTTATGTGTTTAAAGGGATAGTAAACCCAAAAAATTTCTTTTATGATTTGGATAGAACATACAATTTTAAACAACTTTGCAATTTACTTCAATTATCAAATTTGCTTCATTTTCTTGTTATCCATTGCTAAAGGAACAGCATTGCACTACTGACAGGAAGCTGAACACATCTAGTTAGCCAATCATAAGAGACAAATGTGTGCAGGCACCAATCAGCAACAGCTCCCACTAGTGTATGATATGTGCGTATTCTTTTTCAACAAGGGATACTAAGAGAACAAAGCACATTTGAAAATAGAAGTGAATTTAAGTGTCTTAAAATTACATGTTCTATCTGAATCATGCAAGTTTAATTTTGACTTTCCTATCCCTTTAACCCCTGTAGACCCAAGTGGTACTTTCACTATGCATTTAACCCCTTTGTGTGGGTTAAACACATAGACTTGCAGCGTTGCTAGTGATAAAATGACAAATTAGTGTGTGCAATTGTATCACTATGATGGTCCTTTATCATGACAGTTTGTAATGTTTTCCTTTCTTGAGTCACTTATCAGCTTAGGCAAATACTTACAGGGACATGAAATACAAAATTATGCTTTCATGATTCAGATAGAGCATACGTTTTTCAACAAGTTATCTATGATCAATCTATCAATTTTGCATCATTCTCTTGGTATACTTTGTTGAAAGAGGAGCAATGCACTACAGGAAGCTAGCTAAACACATCTGGTGAGCCACTGACAAGAGACTTACATGTGCAACCTCTAATCAGCAGCTAGCTCCCAGCTTCTGAGCCTGCCTATGTATGTTTTTTTAAAAAAAAAAAATTACCAAGAGAACGGAGCAAATTATATCATAGAGGTAAATGGGAAAGTTGTTTGAAATTGTATATTCTATCTGAATCATGAAAGGAAAATGTTGGTTTCATGTCCCTTTTTAAAATGGGCCTGTAAAGCCTACCTAATGCTATTGTTGCCATATACTTCTAATGCCTATTTATGTCCCTATTAGGAATAGACTTGGCTTTCATAGAGAATGGCTACATCTACCACACAAAGTATGATACAGCAGACAGAATCCCTTCCGACTCCATCCAGAGAGCAGGTTTGTACTGTACCGTTTCTGTACAAAATAGCATCACAACGGACTTATTTCTACAGCGTTACATTGTACAATAAACCACTAGCTATAATGCTCTTTTTGTTATGTATTTATTTTAAAATAATGTGATCTCACTTATTCTTTATGAGATTTATTATCTGTTTAATAAAAGGACATTAAACACTGAGATTATTCTATAAAAAGTTTAATTTTCAGTAGTAAAAAAATCTTTGCAGTAGGCTTTCTTTGTTTGTGTCCTCGTTTCCGGTAATTAAAGGGACATTGTACTGTAGAATTTTCTCCACTTTTGTGTGTGTTCCCAACAATATGTTTTACTTGCTGGAATGTAACAAATTGTTTATAAGTAGCTCCTTTACCTTTATTTTGTCATGTAAAATAATTGTTTTTGTATGTTAAAACCAGCACCTATGCTGAACATATAAATACTTTAGTATTCTCTATAGAAAATCTACAATATGTAAACAAGAGGCAACAAGCCACAATTAAGTTCCTAATGGGTGGGGGGAGAAGATATGTAATAACATTTTCTTTTTAAATTGCTATATATAAGTATTGGCCATTTTGTATAGATGGTGAGCTAAGATAAAGAGGCCTTAATGTAAAGAAAGATAGATACGATTAAGAGGTCTGCCATTTCTGCATGCTCAGCCTTTTTATGTGGGCATGTTTTGAGAACCATGGATTGAGGGTTCAAACAGCAAAAACAACTATTTCATATACAACAATAAAGGAACATTTTTCCATACATTTTTATACTGGTATAGGTCATTGTAAACACGTTAAGGAGAAACTAATTTTACAATATAATTGTACGATACAACATTGATAACCAAGTATGACAGACAGTCATAGTAACAATCTGCATAAGGCTTATGATATTCTTGCCGCATTGCATGGCTTTAGTCCTTGATAAATGCATAATAGTATAGTCCAGTAACTTTTAGTAGTGAGGTGAGGTTATGCGCCCACCTATTTGAGCTTGTTATACAACAATTTTTATATTTATGACAAAACAAAACAATAATAAAACAATAATAAAACAAAACAAAAAAAAACCTTTATTGTGTAAAGTGGGGGAGGAAGGGGGAATGAGTTTTGGCCTTCTATAATGAGGTCAGTTACGAGTAGTCCACCGCATAAGAATGTTATAATTAGAAGCCTTTACCTTCCCATGTTAATTGCATGAGTTCATGTGTCACTATTCTGCCTGTTTTCCAGAAATGGTAGCAAATCCCTGACCTTGCTCCTCCATTCTTGCAAGCTTGGTGTGTGCTGTGTTTTCCAGTGCTTAGGTATTAGACCCTTGGCTGCACTGAACATCAGAAGCAGCAGTAGGTGCTTCGCTTCTCCGCATACTTTGGGTTACTCGTGGTATAATAACTGGTTTGGGTTAGGTAAAATAGTTAGCTCAAGTACTCTTCCCATTTCCCCCAGCACGGTATCCCAGAAGGAACCGATGCAGGGGCAGGACCACCACACATGAAGAAGTGTGCCTTCTTCCCCGCAGCCCCTCCAGCACTCTCCATTAGTATTAGGGTATATTTTTCTGAGTCTCTGTGGGGTCAGGTACCAGTGACTCATGAACTTATAGTGCATTTCCTGTATGCTTGCTGATACCAAAGTCTTCTTTGCCTTCTCAAATATTTTAAACCATTCTGTAGTCTCTATAACTTGCCCAAGCTCCTTATGCCAAGCATGCACATATGAGGGTAGGCTTTGGTCTCCTTTTTGTAAGAAGAATTTTATAAAGTTGGGATATTAAGTGTTTTGGGAGTTGGGTAGTTACACATAGGTTCTCAAAAGAGGTCTTTTGTCTCTTAAAATGTGTTTTATGCCCGAAAGTTGAATAGTAATGAGTAAGATGTGCCATGCAGAACCAAGAGGATAACTTGTGAACATCCCACTCTGCAAGTTCAGCCTGTGATTTGATTTTCCCTTGGTGCAAGACATGTGTAATTGTATTGTCCTTTAGTGAATATGAGTGTGCAGGGCCACGTGCTCCGTGTCCCAGTCCGATATCTGGGTTCTCTTTTATAGGGGTTAAAGGCGAGCAGGGAGAAGAGACATATGTCTCCACTCGGAGCATTCTGTCCCACATTGAGAAGATCTCCTTTAGAAGCGGGTAGTTTTCTATTAAGTCTGGATGCTTAGACGGTGTAACCCACGCTAAAGATCCGACATTGCCCCTTTTGTAGTATCTCACAATCTGTATCCAGGCTTTACTCTTAGGGTTATGGCACCATTCAACTAATCTTTGTAGGTTTATGGCTTTTCGGTAAGTCTCCCTAGCATTTTGCGTTGGGTTTTGGGTTTAATCCCATTCCATATAAATGTTTCTATGGACAACGGTATTTGGTGTAATAAGTGTGAGGGTGTGGAGATCGGTATAGTCTGCAGAATATAGAGAACCCTAGGTAAGATATTCATCTTGACGATGTTGATCTGGCCTAACCATGATATATTTTTGTTTTTCCAGCTGGAGAGATCTTTCATAGCATCATCCCTAATTGCCCTATAGTTAAGGTCTGCTAATTCCCTTATTTGTGATGTGAGGGTAATACCCAAGTATTTAAGAGATGATGGTGCTATTTTAATAGGGCATTGTTGTTTTTAGTCTGTCAAATGTACTAATGGGCTCTGTTATGTTTAGTATTTCGGTTTTTGAAGGATTTAAAAGAAAATTCGACACTGCTCCATATTCAGCAAACTCTGTAAGAGCTGCCTGGAGTGACAGAATTGTATCTGAGATTGTTAAGAGGATGTCGTCCGCGTACATCACGATTTTATGTTCAGTGTTGCCTACCTTGGGCAAACAGAAGCGGAGAGAGAGGGCAGCCTTGTCTTGTTCCGTTGTAAATTTGAAAGGTATCGGAAAGTATGCCCGTTAACCCGCACTTTAGCGTTGGGTGTAGAATATAATGAGAAAACACTATTGATGAATTTGGGCCCAAAACCAAACTTAATCAGTGTGTGACACACAAATAACCATAGAAAAACTATACAAGAGTATAGTAATAGAGTGTGCCAGATAGCTCCAAAAACCTCGTTAAATGGCCAAAATAGCTAAGTTTGTCTCTATGATATAGGACATCAATAATTGTGTATGAGTGAAAAAGAAACAGAAACAAAAAATGACCAAAATATATTGTAGGATGTAAAAATGTGATAACCGGATAAAAAGCCCAAAATAATTGCTCAAATAAAGGTTAGTGACATTTGGATTCAATATCTGTAATAAAATAAAAAAAGTTTTATCATGCAAAAGTCCCAAAGATGGTTGTGAACGATGTCTCAAAAAAGTAAGTGTCTCTAAAGGTGAAATGAAGACTCCGGTGAAATGGTGATATCTAGGTGCAGCAGGCTGCTGGACTTGGGACTGTGTGATCAAACAGTATATCTAGAAAATGAACAAAAGAAGACAGCGCCTCATAGTGCAGGTAAGTTTCATAAGCTGGGATCACAAAGAGAGACAAACGGTTGTAGGTATACTTACAAGAGTACTGGCACTCTTATATAAAGAAGTGCGAATAGGCAGGCTGACATTCAACAGCAGTCAGTACGCTGGAACGGATGGCATCCAAACTTCAAAGGCGCAGCTGTGGGCTCTCCTCCACAAGCAGAAGGGGATCGTCTGGATCAGCACTGTGTTGGAAAAAAAGCAGCTTTCACTGCATACAGCATCCACTTGAGGCTGATAATCGCCAACGGTATCCCATCAATAATAAAAGCTGTGTTTTGGAAAGAAACCCTTGCAGAAACAATCAGGGTATATGCAAATAAAAAGCCAAATGACAAGGCTTATGAAAAAGAACTATGAACAATTTATTTTATGAGCTTAAACGCGTTTCTCGGCCGCAAGCTCCTGGCCGTTTCCTCAGGTATAGTATAGTCTGCAAGGGTTTCTTTCCAAAACACAGCTTTTATTATTGATGGGATACCGTTGGCGATTATCAGCCTCAAGTAGATGCTGTATGCAGTGAAAGCTGCTTTTTTCCACACAGTGCTGATCCAGACAATCCCCTTCTGCTTGTGGAGGAGAGCCCACAGCTGCGCCTTTGAAGTTTGGATGTCATCCGTTCCAGCGTACTGACTGCTGTTGAATGTCAGCCTGCCTATTCGAACTTCTTCATATAAGAGTGCCAGTACTCTTGTGTGTCTACCTACAACCGTTTGTTTCTCTTTGTGACCCCAGCTTATGAAACTTACCTGCACTATGAGGCGCTGTCTTCTTTTGTTCACATAAATAACCAGTTCATCCGGTCAAATGCCTTCTCCGTGTGGATACCAAAACTAGTGGGGTATTATTAATTTTGGAGTGGATGATAAGTTACAAAACCATGAGTGTGTTATCTCGGGTAGGGATGAACCCTACTTGCTCAGATGAAATCAATTTGGGTAGGAACCTATTCAAGCTGTTAGCTAATATTTTGGCTAGGATTTTGACGTCCGAATTGAGAAGAGATATGGGGCGATAATTCTCCGGTTTACCAGTGGGTTTACTAGGCTTTGGCATCACAGTGATGTGTGCCTCTAACATAGTACAGTACTAGTTAGTATGGGGCAGTCAGATAGCTGATTAAAAATCGTTAGTAGCTGTGGTGCTAATATATCTGAGAAAGTTTTATAATATTTCATGCCAAAGCCATCTGGACCTGGACTCTTGCCTGTGGGCAAGTCCTTGATAGCCTTTAGTATTTCCTCTTTCTTCTTAAATGGGGAGAGTCTGCATTCATTACTTTTGGGAAATACAGAACCTGACCACCAGGAGGAGGCAAAGACACCTCAGCCAAAGGGTAGTACTCTTCGAAATGGTACTGGAGTTTTAAGTAGTCCTGTCAGCCTCTCAGTGAGAGCATGGGTGAAAGTTAGAGTCCGGAAATGCAGTGAGAGTCTTTCTGCGAAACCATCACGACTCATATTAACAGCTCCATAAGCTATCAGCGTTGACGAGTTTCGCTGCCTGCTTTCTTCACTCAAGTCCATGTCAGAAGCAACGCTACTATCTGTCACACTTGATGGGCCATGTTACTGTTTCACACCGTAGATTCCGGTTAGATCGTTTCATTTTACTTTTCAATGTGGGAATGTATGTATATGTGGAATACAGGGTCTCAGTGGGACTCATTTATCTTTATGGAATCAAGGGTTAATATCTCCTGAGAGGGGTTATTGAACAGTAGGGGACTTTTTTGTTATGTGATTCTGTCTGCTTATGTGTAGTGATGCTTGGGTAGTACCCAAGATGGCAGCAAATAGGTTGAGGGGGGAGGGTTAGAGAGCTATATGGGGGGGGGGGGGTCAGGGAGGTTGGGGGCTAAATGGGGATCCAACACTGCAGAATCAATATAAAAATAATAATAATAATAATAATATATTTTTCTTAAAAAAAAAGCCTATTTTTAGTACTGGCAGACTTTCTGCCAGTACTTAAGATGGCGGTGACAATTGTGAAGTGGAAGAGAGCTGTTTGAGGGGGATCAGGGAGGGATCAGGGGGTGGGATGAGTTAGGTGGGAGGCTGATCTCTACACTAAAGCTAAAATTAACCCTACAAGCTACCTAATTCACCCCTTAATTGCTGGACACAATACAAGTGTGGTGCGCAGCGGCATTTAGCGACCTTCTAATTGCCAAAATTGCCAAAAAGTAACTCCAAAGCCATATATGTCTGCTCTTTCTGAACAAAGGGGATCCCAGAGAAGCATTTACAACCATTTGTGCCATAATTGCACAAACTGTTTGTAAATAATTTCAGTGAGAAACCTAAAGTTTGAGAAAAAGTTAGTAAAAAAAAGTTAAAGATTTTTTTTTTTATTTGATTGCATTTGGCGGTGAAATGGTGGCATGAAATATACTAAAATGGGCCTTGATCAATACTTCGGGTTGTCTACTAAAAAAATAATAATATATATATATATATATATATATATATATATATATATATTCACAAAAAATAGAAATAATTAGCCTCTCCTATCCAGCACTAACCAATCCCTAAAAAAATGTAATGGAATAAGCAATTCTAAAGTGACAAACCTTATAGAAGCATAAAGAAGTGGTAAATATCAAAAACATCAATCAATTGCTGCAACAGGGAGCATTTAAAAGGAGTAATTTATTGGAAAAAACATGAGAGTAATATTAAGCAACCTGAAGGGTACTCAAAACAATTCCGATCATAGTGCACTATGAGATTATCCTACCAGCTGGAAGAAAAAAAAACATAAAATTGAAAATAATAAAACTAAAACAGTATTGAAACTAAATACTTCAAATAACCAAAAGAAAAAAAACTGTTTATAACCACAGGTAATGAAGTCCCAGTAGGTAGTGTAAAGAGAGTTCCCAGCAGATCAATCATAAATATTGTAGCAACCTGCAAAATGGTTACATTATCTTCCTTGTTATTCAGAGATTCATGAGAATGATATTCTATTATGATGCAAGGTATAATCCACACTTCACTTTCAGACACTATTTAAACTAACAATTCCACCTTTGCGGTAAGTATTTAACCAGTTCTTGGCTGTCAGCAATACTTTATATTTTTAGAATAACAGGATCCGCTGTAGCGGTAAAGATGTTTACCAGTGTTGGTACAAATAACAGATACTGTGTCTGAAAATGTCTCCCGCCGTAGCAGTTATACTTGCGTTGTTTGAGAGTCCCACTGTCGTGGTGCCGCACCTCCTCTCGCACTTCTTAGTAACCTTTATTTTGCAGTTGTTCACAGACTCCAAAGTTGCTACTATCTCGAATAATTCCGCCAGAAATCTTTATCTCATGGAGTTCCCAACAAACACTCCAGCCAGCTACGCGCGTTTCACCCCTAAGGCTGTGGGGCTTCTTCCGGCTCCAAATTCAATCAATACCTTACAGGTGTATTTGGTGTACCTTTAAAAGAAACATCACGGAGGAAAACTCCTCCCTTCCTTGAAGCCTTTAACAATTCAATGTTGTTTTTGGGGTAAAATGGTAACTTTGTTTGAACTAAAATAAAAATTGTATCAACATTATTTTATACATATTTATGTATCAAACAGAAGAATATATTTATATATAGAGTACAAACTACGGAATTGTAAAAAGTACCGTAGTTAAATAATAACAAAATAAATATGCTCCCCTGTAATGCAGCACTGGTCGATACTAATATTTGAAAATCCACTCTGTAAATAATAATAACAATATTATCCTACCATAAGTGGAACATGCTTTCATAACTTATCAGATGACTATATAGCTTTCAAATATAGCAAATTTTATCCAATAGCCATTAGTTTGCCTATTTCTCTTAAATAAGAGTCAGTTATATGATACTTTAATGCTAATAAATAAGTTTATCTTATAGGGCTTTTGACATGGATTATTCCTCTACTTCCTTTTCTCTTTTAAAGATAGATTAGATTGCACTCTCATGCAGCAACCTTATTCACCTAGAAAGCATGCATAATTAATTTCCTCATTCATGCCTTGGGGGGGGGGGGGGGGCAAGAGCTTTTAAATTAAATATCCATTTGCATTCATTCTGTAAAAGTTTTTTGTCCAGATCACCACCACGCTCTCTGAGATCAATTTTTTGCAGACCCCTAAATTTTAGTTCATGCTTATTACTATTGTGAAAATAGAAAAAATGTCGGGCTACACTGCTAGTGTCAATCATTTTATTCTTTATATCTCTCTTGTGCTCTTTAATTCTTTCTTTGAGCTCTCTATACGTTTTTCCTACGTAATAACAGGGACAATTACAGTAAACTAAATATACTACTCCTACGCTTACACAGTTTATATGCACCTGGATGTACTATAGTTTACCAAATTTGTCAATTAATTTATTCCCAGTACTCATATTTGGAACACTTAAAATTGCCATCTTTATTTTTATATTGTGACAGCCAAGTTTCAGACTTATTCATACGAAAATGGCTTCTAACTAATTTATCCTTGAGATTGGGGGCTTTCTTTGCTGTCATTTGGGGAACACTGCTTATTTGTTTTGCTATAGAATTATCTAAAGTTAGGATATGCCAATGTTTTAGCAATATTGTCCTAATTTTAGCCCATGAATCATTTATAGACATTAATAAATCTTACTGCATCTCCTTTTAAATCTTCCTTTTGTTTGTACAGTATTTCCTGTCGATCCTTATGTCTTGCTTTTGTGTATGCCTGTTTTAGACAATTTTGGGAATACCCCCTTTCCTTAAATCTTTTTTGTAGGTCACAAACCTCAATTTTAAAAGTTTCAATTTGTGTACAATTTCTCCTATGTCTGAGATATTGGCCATGTGGTATATTAAATAGAAGATGAGATGGGTGATGGCTATCAGCACGCAATAGTGTGTTGCCAGCAGTCGGTTTCCTATGGGTTGAGGTAGTAATAAATTGATTTACATTGCTAATATTTAGGTCTAAAAAACTTATTTCTGTTCTACTACTAGTATATGTAAATTTCAAAATGAAGGTATTCTGGTTCAAAACCTCCATAAATTTAATTAATTCTTCCTCTGACCCTTCCCATAGCATTAAAGCATCATCTATGAAGCGTATCCATAATCCTATTTTGTCCTTGTATTCACCATCCCAAATTACTTCTTTTTCCCAATACCCAAGGTACAGACATGCGTAAGTAGGTGCACAGCATGTACCCATGGCTGTTTTTCTAACAATATGAAGTATTGCTGACAGCCAAGAACTGGTTAAATACTTACCGCAAAGGTGGAATTGTTAGTTTATATAAGGTTTGTCACTTTAGAATTGCTTTTTCCATTACGTGTTTTAGGGATTGGTTAGTGCTGGATAGGAGAGGCTAATTATTTCTATTTTTTGTGAATAACAATTTTCTACTTTCCCTACTTTCCCCTTACACCAAAGGTCTGATAAGTACTAAACATTTGGACCTTTGTATACTACCCCTTTCATTGGTAAAACTGATAGTGCTGACAACAACCCTCTCTTTATATATATATATATATATATATATATATATATATATATATATATATATATATATATATATACACACTGTGTGTGTGTATATATGTGTGTGTGTATATCTATATATATATATATATATATATATATATATATATATATATATATATATATATACATACATACATACATACATACATACATACATACATACATACATACATACATACATACATACATACACACACACACTGTATTGTGTGAAGAGTTATTCAGGGATTCCTGACAGATATCAGTGTTACAATGTAACTTACTAATTTTGAGGGGGAAAAAATGGTTTGGAAATAGCAAAGTGCTACTTGTACTTATTGCCCAAAGAACATGTTAACATTGGAAATTTAGAAACTATTTAGCATGGGTGATTTTGGTGGTCAAAGTTGGAAAAAGTTTTTTTTTTTTCGTTTTTTTTTTTCGTTTTTTTTTTCTAGTAACTTATATGATATTATGAAAATAATGGTATCTTTAGAAAGTCCATTTAATGGCGAGAAAAACGGTATATAATATGTGTAGATACAGTAAATGAGTAAGAGGAAAATTACAGCTTAACAAAAACACCACAAACATGTAAAAATTGTCCTGGTCCTTAAGGGTAAGAACTTTTGAAAATGGTCTGGTCACTAAGGGGTTAAAGAAACTTTGTCATCTGATTTATCTATATTTTCCCAATTGTTGGCCACATAAGACAGATATAAATAGGAAACTAATTCAAACATGGCGGCACCCATTACTTTATAGAATCTAGAATAGTTTATAGAAACTAAACTTTTTTAAATTTATATAATCAATATTCAAACAACTAATATTATAGTAAAAATACAGCTACATATTATTTTAAGGCTAATATTTGCTTTGAATGCATCATTATGTCTAGAATGTATTTACTGTTTAACATCCCTTTAAATAGACAGCTATTTTTACACACAGATATTGGTTGCACAATTTATCTTCCAGGCAGAGAAAGGAAACCTAAAGTAATTTACAGAAAGTGAAAATTTACACTTATTTTTTCAATCTTTAAACAACTAATATATTTATTTAATGTAATTAGCAAGAGTCCATGAGCTAGTGACGTATGGGATATACATTCCTACCAGGAGGGGCAAAGTTTCCCAAACCTCAAAATGCCTATAAATACACCCCTCACCACACCCACAATTCAGTTTTACAAACTTTGCCTCCCATGGAGGTGGTGAAGTAAGTTTGTGCTAGATTCTACGTTGATATGCGCTTCGCAGCAGGCTGGAGCCCGGTTTTCCTCTCAGAGTGCAGTGAATGTCAGAGGGATGTGAAGAGAGTATTGCCTATTTGAATACAATGGTCTTCCTCTAGGGCAGTGCTTTCCAAACTGTGTGTCGGGACACACTAGTGTGTCGGCAGCAGTGTGTAGGTGTGTCCCTGCTTCATCACAAATTTTTTTAAATTTAATTTTTTTCAACAATTTTCTTTAGTTTCTGACTTTCCGCCTGCCTGCTACGCATATCATGTGGTTGATACATGATTGATACCTAGTGGGTCACAGATCATCTTAACCTATTGGCGCAGCTCAGTGGGAACTGAAACTATTCCCATTGGTGGCACATTAGATCCTGCCTGCACGTGTAGTCTCCTCAATCGGCTCGTGACTGCACGTGTAGTTAGCGAGTGGGACAGCAGTGTGTTTGCAGCACGGGCAGTAGTCAGTCAGACTCGCAGAGCTCTGAGGGCAGCAGCTTAAACACTGGGTTAAAGTCAGAAGTCAAAGTGGGTTTTTTTTTTGCAGCTAGCTCCCAGTAGTGCATTGCTGCTCCTGCTCTTGATATATGGATAGGAAGGGGAAGCTTAAAAATGCTTGATGATGAAATGCGAGTGTCTTTATCTAATATTCCACTAAATATTTAGAAATTGTGATCATCCCATCAACCTCATACATCCCATTAAAATATTAAGTAGCTATTGGTGTTATTAAACATTTTTTTAATTCTTGCACATACATACTGTTACTTGTAAATGCATTTCGTTATTATATCATTTTTGTATGTGTCTGTATCTCTTAAAACAAGTTAGTTTAACCTCCTGTTTGCTAGTACAACTGAATTACTGTGTCGCAAAATGAGGTAGGTCTAAAAAGTGTGTCGCCAACATGAAAAGTTTGGAAAGCTCTGCTCTAGGGGATCTATTTCATAGGTTCTCTGTTATCGGTCGTAGAGATTTCTTCTCCTACCTCCCTTTTCAGATCGACGATATACTCTTATATACCATTAACTCTACTGATTCTCGTTTCAGTACTGGTTTGGCTTTCTACTATATGTAGATGAGTGTCTTAGGGTAAGTAAGTCTTATTTTATTTATGACACTCTAAGCTATGGTTGGGCACTTTATATGTAAAGTTCTAAATATATGTGTTTAAACTTATATTTGCCATGATTCAGGATAATCAGTATTCCTTCATTCAGACTGTCAGTTTTATTTTTTGGGATAATGCATATGAATAAATATTTTTTTTTACCTTAAAATTATTTTCAATTGACTTTTTTCCCTGCGGGCTGTTAGGCTCGCGGGGGCTGAAATGCTTCAATTTATTGCGTCATTCTTGGCGCAAACTTTTTTGGCGCAAAATGTTGTCATTTCCGGCGCCTTAATTGACGCCGGAAGTTTTATTCGTGGTTGCGTCATTTTTGATTATGTATTTTAGACGTTCTTTTGTGCCAAAAAATGTGGGCGTCGTTTTTTTCGCCGTCAGAGGATGTGGCGTCATTCTTGGCGCCAAAAAATATGGGCGTTGTACTTGGCGCCAATAATGTGGGCGTCATACTTGGCGCCAAAAAATGTGGGCGTCATTCTTGTCTCCGCCTTTTTCCACATTATTTAAGTCTCACTTTTTCATTGCTTCTGGTTGTTAGAGGCTTGTTCATTTGGCATTTTTTCCCATTCCTGAAACTGTCATTTAAGGAATTTGATAATTTTGCTTTATATGTTGTTTTTTCTATTACATATTGCAAGATGTCTCAACCTGACCCTGAATCAGAATCTACTTCTGGAAAGACGCTGCCTGATGCTGGTTCTACCAAAGTTAAGTGCATTTGTTGTAAACTTTTGGTATCTGTTCCTCCGGCTGTAGTTTGTGTTAGCTGTCATGATAAACTTTCTAATGCAGATAGTGTTTCCATTAGTAATAATCCTTTACCCGTTGTTTTTCCTTCAACATCAAATGTTCAGGATGTTCCTGTTAATGTGAAAGAATTTGTTTCTAATTCTATTAGGAAGGCTCTGTCTGTTATTCCTCCTTCCAGCAAACGTAAAA
Organism: Bombina bombina; assembly: GCF_027579735.1. Taxonomy (NCBI): domain Eukaryota; kingdom Metazoa; phylum Chordata; class Amphibia; order Anura; family Bombinatoridae; genus Bombina; species Bombina bombina. The sequence continues at coordinate 621,062,651 of NC_069500.1, read as the reverse complement.
GGTCTTTTAAAACTTCTCATATTTCAGATGAATTTTTAAGTGACCGCCATCATTCTGACTTATCTGTTTCTGATGAGGATCTATCTGGTTCAGAAGATTCTGCCTCAGATATTGACACTGATAAATCTTCATATTTATTTAAAATGGAATTTTTTTGTTCTTTACTTAAAGAAGTATTGATTGCATTAGATATGGAGGAGTCTAGTCCTCTTGATACTAAATCTACTAAGCGTTTAAATTTGGTTTTTAAACCTCATGTAGTTATTCCAGAAGTTTTTCCAGTTCCTGATGCTATTTCAGAAGTGATTTCTAGGGAATGGAATAGTCTGGGTACCTCATTTACTCCTTCTCCAAGGTTTAAGAAATTGTACCCTGTGCCATCTGATAGATTAGAGTTTTGGGACAAAATCCCTAAAGTTGATGGGGCTATCTCTACTCTTGCTAAATGTACTACTATTCCTACGGCGGATAGTACTTCCTTTAAGGATCCTTTAGATAGGAAGCTCGAATCCTTTCTAAGGAGAGCTTATTTATGTTCAGGTAATCTTCTTAGACCTGTTATTTCTTTGGCTGATGTTGCTGCAGCTTCCACTTTTTGGTGATTTCAAGCCCAAATCACAATTCAATCCCCCACGTGCAAGGAACTCTCATATCAGTATCTTCCAGTCGATGGTACTAAAAGATTTTGAGAAACTATCCAAAAAAAACAAATACAAACACAACGTAAGTCCAGGTGAACGCCAAGCACTTAGAGCACTGACTTCTAATAAAAACATCATAATATGCCAGACGGACAAGGGAGGGGGGATTGTCCTCCAAGATAGGGCAGACTATATTTTAGAGGCTGATAGGATCTTGAAAGATGAGAGTTACTATAAAATATTAGCAAAAGACCCCACCCCCATATATCAAAAACAACTTTATTCCCTTCTCAAAGAAGGGTTTGATGAAGGTATCATCTCTAAAAAAGAGAAAGAATACCTCTATTCAAAATATCCCAGTGTGGCGTTTTATTATCACCTGCCTAAGGTCCACAAAAGTACATCTCACCCCCCTGGTCGCCCGATTGTGGCAGGGATAGACAGCCTGACTGATCACCTTTCAGCCTATGTGGACTCTTTTCTGCAGAAACATGTTATCAATTTACCCTCATTTATCAGGGACTCTACAGATCTCCTGAATAAATTGAATAGTCTAAATATTACTAAAACAGACAACAGGTTATGGTGGATTACAAGTGATGTAAGTTCGCTCTATTCTAATATTCCACATGATAAGGGTCTATCAGTGATACAATCATATTTGGCGACTGATATTTACATGCCACTAAGACAACAACAATTCATTAGTGAAATAATCTATTTTATATTACACCACAACTATTTTCTCTATCAGGGTCAGCATTACTTGCAAGTTAAGGGTACGGCCATGGGCACCAGATTCGCACCCAGTTTTGCCAATCTTTATATGGGCAAATTTGAGGAGACCCACATTTATGGGTCTCCTATGGGTGCGAGTCTGGTGTTCTATGGCCGGTATATAGATGATCTGCTTATTCTATTCAGGGGGACCTATGAGGAAGCTAAAACCTTCTCCATCTCGCTTAACTCCAACGAATTAGAATTAGAATTCACTTCCAACATACAGTCTAACATAATTGAATTTTTAGATTTATCTTTATCTTTTTCAACAACCGGTACAATTATGTCTGAAACTTTTTTTCAAAAAAGTTGACTGTAACAGTTTTTTAAATTTTAGCAGCAATCACTATATGAGTTGGAAGAAGAATGTACCTTATGGCCAATTTAGACGAATAAGACGTAACTGCAGTACTACTGAAAGCTATAAAAAACAAGCTCTGATTTTGAAGGATAGGTTCTTGGAAAAGGGTTATCCTTTGGATCTTATCCAGAAAGGATACCTTAGGGCATTGCATGACGATAGAAACACCTACCTGATATCAGATAAGAACCAAAAAAAGTCTAAAGAAAAAATATCTGCTGAATATAACAAGACGCCAGTATTTATTACCGGATTTAACAGCAATTATCGTGAGATCCAAAAAACTATAGCCAAACATTGGCCCATAATTTGTGATGATCCACATCTCAAAAAACTTATTCCCTCCAAACCTAGGATAGTTTACAGAAGGGCGCCCACCCTCAAAAATAAATTGGCCCCCAGTAAGATTGTAAGAGATAAGACTATGGGTGCTAACCATCAGTTAGGCTTAAACAGGACTTTCTTAGGCAACTTTACCCCCCAAAGTGGAGTTTATAAATGTATGAAGCGCAAATGCAATATGTGTAGAGTTATCAATAGTGTCACTAAGATATTTTCTTCACATCAAACAGGGGAACAATTCAAAATTAGCAAGAGACTATCTTGTGAATCTACTTATGTTGTTTATCTAGTGAACTGTCTCTGTGGGGCTCAATATGTAGGGCGCACTAGCCGCACCATCAGAAAACGTTGGAGTGAACATATCTATAACATCAAGAGAAAATACCTCAAACATAGCCTATCTAGACATTGTGCTTGTTCACACAAAGGAAGTGCTAAAACATTATCTGTATTACCTATTGAACAAATCTCTCGAAATAGTCACAACCCTCTTCTCTATTTACGCCGTAGAGAGACCTACTGGATACATAAATTACATTCTTTAGTACCAGATGGTCTAAATGAATGTGTGGATTTAGCCGCTTTTGATATATGACAAGGTGATTTGACATCATATACAGGAGTTACAAATTTCATTCATTGATACCTATTGGCACTTATGTGGCCTTATCTGTGGGTATCTTTTCCATAATTTATATTCCAGGACACCGAGGTGATTTTTCCTGCACATTATACACTGTCAGATTGCATATATCTGCTACAGCTGCCATCCTTTTACTGATATAGTTTCCTTTCCCATCACTGATATAGTCCTTTAGTAATCTATATAGTCGAGTTAGTCTTCCTCCTACAGGAATGTGTAATATATTGTGATTCACACATATATTTGAGAGATCACACAGGGACATCATGAGAACACACATCCTATTTAGGTTCTTAATCATTCTGAGTTATTATCACTTTACCTCTTTTTGCTAATAATATTACTGTTAACCTCACTATTTATATTGACACAACACGATATAGAACATACCTATTTAGATAACACAACCTTTTGTAACATATTAATTTTCATCAATATTGTATAGCACTAATGTCACAATTATATTTGTCACTACAGACAAATAATATCATACATGACTAGGAGTCTCACTATTACCATAGGGCAGAGCTTTCCAAACTTTTCATGTTGGTGACACACTTTGTAGACCTATATCATTTCACGACACAGTAATTCAGTTGTACTGCAAAAAGGAGGTTAAACTAACTTGTTTTAAAAGATAGGGACACATACATCAATTATATAATAACGAAATGTATTTACAAGTAACAATATGAACAGTATGTGCAAGAATTAAAAATAGTTTAATAATACCAATAGCTACTTACTATTTTAATGGGCTGTATGAGGTTGATGGGATGAACACAGTTTCAGAATATTTGGTGGAATATTAGATAAAGACACTCACATTTCACATTAAGCATTTTTAAGCTTCCACTTCCTATCCATATATCAAGAGCAGGAGCAGCAACGCACTACTGAGAGCTAGCTGCAAAAACCCCCCACTGACTTCTGACTTCAGCTCAGCGTTTAAGCTGCTACCCTCAGAGCTCTGTGAGTCCGACTGACTACTGTCCGCACTGCAAACACACTGCTGTCCCACTCACTGACTACACAAGCAGTCACGAGCCGATTAAGGAGACTACATGTGCAGTCAGGAGCCAATGTGCCGCCAAATCCGCCAATGGTAATAGTTTCAGGTCCCACTGAGCTGTGCCAATTGGTTAAGATGATCTGTGACCCACTAGGTATCAATCACGTGTTAACCATGTGATATGCGTAGCAGGCAGGTGGAAAGTCAGAAACCAAAAAACTATTTAAAAAAAAAAAAAAAAAATTAAAAAAATTTGTGCTGAAGCAGGGACACACCTACACACTGCTGCCGACACACTAGAGTGTCCCGACACACAGTTTGGAAAGCACTGCCATAGGGGATCGATTTTTTTATCACTTTAATTTATGTATAATAATTCGAATTTTGAGTCTTTTAAATTACAACAAAGATCAACAAATCCATAGAATATTAATTAGTAGCACTTGATTTTGGATATATACACTTACTCTTCATATATTTATTCAGATAGATTTACAGGGAGTGCAGAATTATTAGGCAAATGAGTATTTTGACCACATCATCCTCTTTATGCATGTTGTCTTACTCCAAGCTGTATAGGCTCGAAAGCCTACTACCAATTAAGCATATTAGGTGATGTGCATCTCTGTAATGAGAAGGGGTGTGGTCTAATGACATCAACACCCTATATCAGGTGTGCATAATTATTAGGCAACTTCCTTTCCTTTGGCAAAATGGGTCAAAAGAAGGACTTGACAGGCTCAGAAAAGTCAAAAATAGTGAGATATCTTGCAGAGGGATGCAGCACTCTTAAAATTGCAAAGCTTCTGAAGCGTGATCATCGAACAATCAAGCGTTTCATTCAAAATAGTCAACAGGGTCGCAAGAAGCGTGTGGAAAAACCAAGGCGCAAAATAACTGCCCATGAACTGAGAAAAGTCAAGCGTGCAGCTGCCAAGATGCCACTTGCCACCAGTTTGGCCATATTTCAGAGCTGCAACATCACTGGAGTGCCCAAAAGCACAAGGTGTGCAATACTCAGAGACATGGCCAAGGTAAGAAAGGCTGAAAGACGACCACCACTGAACAAGACACACAAGCTGAAACGTAAAGACTGGGCCAAGAAATATCTCAAGACTGATTTTTCTAAGGTTTTATGGACTGATGAAATGAGAGTGAGTCTTGATGGGCCAGATGGATGGGCCCGTGGCTGGATTGGTAAAGGGCAGAGAGCTCCAGTCCGACTCAGACGCCAGCAAGGTGGAGGTGGAGTACTGGTTTGGGCTGGTATCATCAAAGATGAGCTTGTGGGGCCTTTTCGGGTTGAGGATGGAGTCAAGCTCAACTCCCAGTCCTACTGCCAGTTTCTGGAAGACACCTTCTTCAAGCAGTGGTACAGGAAGAAGTCTGCATCCTTCAAGAAAAACATGATTTTCATGCAGGACAATGCTCCATCACACGCGTCCAAGTACTCCACAGCGTGGCTGGCAAGAAAGGGTATAAAAGAAGAAAATCTAATGACATGGCCTCCTTGTTCACCTGATCTGAACCCCATTGAGAACCTGTGGTCCATCATCAAATGTGAGATTTACAAGGAGGGAAAACAGTACACCTCTCTGAACAGTGTCTGGGAGGCTGTGGTTGCTGCTGCACGCAATGTTGATGGTGAACAGATCAAAACACTGACAGAATCCATGGATGGCAGGCTTTTGAGTGTCCGTGCAAAGAAAGGTGGCTATATTGGTCACTGATTTGTTTTTGTTATGTTTTTGAATGTCAGAAATGTATATTTGTGAATGTTGAGATGTTATATTGGTTTCACTGGTAAAAATAAATAATTGAAATGGGTATATATTTGTTTTTTGTTAAGTTGCCTAATAATTATGCACAGTAATAGTCACCTGCACACACAGATATCCCCCTAAAATAGCTATAACTAAAAACAAACTAAAAACTACTTCAAAAACTATTCAGCTTTGATATTAATGAGTTTTTTTGGTTCATTGAGAACATGGTTGTTGTTCAATAATAAAATTAATCCTCAAAAATACAACTTGCCTAATAATTCTTCACTCCCTGTATACTTATTACGTTAGAATTTGGGTTAATTTAACTGAACATACTTCACATCAAAGATATTCACATCTTGTAGTTATAATGTTACACAAACAACACTGACATCTATCCTAGTATGATTTCCAGATACAAATATCACACTGATAGGTTGGGTTAACACTATATAGATTACAAATTCTATATAACTCCTAAGTTTAGAATCACACTTTGTTTTAGTTGATGCAATCACTTATTGAAAATACTAGCCGATAGACACACCCCCTGTGACGTCTATACTTGTGAATTGGCTGAGTTGATATGTTTACACATAGCTAGCACAATATAATATACTTAGCAACTATATCGCTATGAAACCTACAAATAGCCTGGAGAATATACTTTACTTAGCAGCTATATCGCTTTGATACAATCACTGACACTTTATTCTAAGCTATAGTCATTAATATTAAGTTTATAAGTTGGGCCAATATTTATTTCTAACACTAGCCGTATGTTTACAATTATATCATAGTCCTGCTTCTTGTATATACTAGAATTGATTTGCTAGATGAAAGACATACCCCCTGTGACGTTTACAATTGTGATTGGCTGATTCGATATGTCCACTTATAGCCTATCCTCACCACTTGAATACACCGGTAAAATCCCGGTATTTTAAATAGGGACAACACTCGATATCGGCACAATATAGTACCTGTTCTCAGAAAGTCACTATGAGCTAGACCAGACCCATTAGAGGTTTCACCACTTAGTGGGATTACATTTACACACGACTTTGGTGCATTATAGTGTCTTGATATGTTTGGAGAAATGACAGAACACAAAGCTTGACGGATGACATCACAGACATGCGCAATGAATAGTAGGGCACGCCAGCATGTATGAAAATATTCTATCACTCAGACAACACAGAGATCGACATATATACTTTAATCAAGTAAGTAGAGAGAAAGTCTAAGAGTTATGAAAGACATATGGTCCTATTTTTATTCCCCCAATAGGGATTATGGTTTAAACTGGTTCAAACAGATTGCACAAGCGATAACTGGTGATATCAAACAATACCTTTTGTATAGTGTGCATCCATGGGATAGCAATTGTGAGAAGTACAAGCTTACATTGCAAATATATATTAACATTCATGTTTATTTTGTATTATGTTTGTTGCTTTAAGGAATTGAATACTGATGGATTTAACTGTGATGAATCAACATTTAAGTTTGCTTTGAATTATGTCTGTCATTTTCTATATATTGAATGCTGATAGGCTCAACCCTGAGGGAGTTGCCTCTAGCCACTCCCCTCACAGGTGTTGCTAATCATATTGATAGAAATGTGGTTCATATATAGCAAGTGTTTGAGTTACATTTTATAAGCCTGATGAAACAGCTAGCTGCTGAGAAACGCGTCGCTTGTTTCTTCTGTTATGTGTGATCAGTCCACGGGTCATCATTACTTCTGGGATATAACTCCTCCCCAACAGGAAATGCAAGAGGATTCACCCAGCAGAGCTGCACATAGCCCCTCCCCTCTACGTCAGTCCCAGTCATTCTCTTGCACCCAACGACTAGATAGGATGTGTGAGAGGACTATGGTGATTATACTTAGTTTTTATGACTTCAATCAAAAGTTTGTTATTTTACAATAGCACCGGAGCGTGTTATTACTTCTCTGGCAGAGTTTGAGGAAGAATCTACCAGAGTTTTTTACTATGATTTTAACCGGAGTAGTTAAGATCATATTGCTGTTCTCGGCCATCTGAGGGAGGTAAAAGCTTCAGATCAGGGGACAGCGGGCAGATGAATCTGCATTGAGGTATGTAGCAGTTTTTATTTTCTGAATGGAATTGATGAGAAAATCCTGCCATACCGTTATAATGACATGTATGTATACACTTCAGTATTCTGGGGATGGTATTTCACCGGAACTACTCTGTTAAAAGTCACTAATCCTTTTAATAAGTATTTATCATGTTAAACGTTTTTGCTGGAATGTAGAATCGTTTACTTTTCTGAGGTACTGAGTGAATAAATATTTGGGCATTATTTTCCACTTGGCAGTTGTTTGGTTTTAATTATGACAGTTTCGTTTCTCTTCACTGCTGTGTGTGAGGGGGAGGGGCCGTTTTTGGCGCTCTTTGCTACGCATCAAAAAATTCCAGTCAGTTACTCTTATATTTCCTGCATGATCCGGTTCATCTCTGACAGATCTCAGGGGTCTTCAAACTTCTTTAGAGGGAGGTAGATTCTCTCAGCAGAGCTGTGAGAATTTTATATTGACTGTGAATAAAAACGTTGCTTTGTAATTTTTATGTCAAATTTAATTATTGTTATTTTTCTAATGGGAACAAACCTTTGCTAAAAGTTGTGTTGTTTAAAGTTTGATGCTATAACTGTTTTTTCAGTTCATTATTTCAACTGTCATTTAATCGTTTAGTTCCTCTTTGAGGCACAGTACGTTTTTGCTAAAATAGATTATAACCAAGTTGCAAGTTTATTGCTAGTGTGTTAAACATGTCTGACTCAGAGGAAGATATCTGTGTCATTTGTTCCAATGCCAAGGTGGAGCCCAATAGAAATTTATGTACTAACTGTATTGATGCTACTTTAAATAAAAGTCAATCTGTACAATTTGAGCAAATTTCACCAAACAGCGAGGGGAGAGTTATGCCGACTAACTCGCCTCACGCGGCAGTACCTGCATCTCCCGCCCGGGAGGTGCGTGATATTATGGCGCCTAGTACATCTGGGCGGCCATTACAGATAACATTACAAGATATGGCTACTGTTATGACTGAAGTTTTGTCTAAATTACCAGAACTAAGAGGCAAGCGTGATCACTCTGGGGTGAGAACAGAGTGCGCTGACAATACTAGGGCCATGTCTGATACTGCGTCACAGCTTGCAGAGCATGAGGACGGAGAGCTTCATTCTGTAGGTGACGGTTCTGATCCAAACAGATTGGATTCAGATATTTCAAATTTTAAATTTAAATTGGAGAACCTCCGTGTATTACTAGGGGAGGTCTTAGCAGCTCTCAATGATTGTAACACCGTTGCAATACCAGAGAAACTGTGTAGGTTGGATAAATACTTTGCGGTACCGGCGAGTACTGACGTTTTTCCTATACCTAAGAGACTAACTGAAATTGTTACTAAGGAGTGGGATAGACCCGGTGTGCCGTTCTCACCCCCTCCAATATTTAGAAAGATGTTTCCAATAGACACCACCACTCGGGACTTATGGCAAACGGTCCCTAAGGTGGAGGGAGCAGTTTCTACTTTAGCTAAGCGTACCACTATCCCGGTGGAGGATAGCTGTGCTTTTTCAGATCCAATGGATAAAAAATTAGAGGGTTACCTTAAGAAAATGTTTGTTCAACAAGGTTTTATATTGCAACCCCTTGCATGTATCGCGCCGATTACGGCTGCGGCAGCATTTTGGATTGAGTCTCTGGAAGAGAACCTTAGTTCATCTACGCTAGACGACATTACGGACAGGCTTAGAGTCCTTAAACTAGCTAATTCATTCATTTCGGAGGCCGTAGTACATTTAACCAAACTTACGGCTAAGAACTCAGGATTCGCCATACAGGCACGTAGGGCGCTGTGGCTAAAATCCTGGTCAGCTGATGTTACTTCTAAGTCCAAATTACTTAATATACCTTTCAAGGGGCAGTCTTTATTTGGGCCCGGTTTGAAAGAAATTATCGCTGACATTACAGGAGGTAAGGGCCACGCCCTACCTCAAGACAAAGCCAAAGCTAAGGCTAGACAGTCTAATTTTCGTCCCTTTCGGAATTTCAAAACAGGAGCAGCATCAACCTCCACTGCACCAAAACAGGAGGGAGCTGTTGCTCGTTACAGGCAAGGCTGGAAGCCTAACCAGTCCTGGAACAAGAGCAAACAGGCCAGGAAACCTGCTGCTGCCCCAAAGACAGCATGAACCGAGAGCCCCCGATCCGGGACCGGATCTAGTGGGGGGCAGACTTTCTCTCTTCGCCCAGGCCTGGGCAAGAGATGTTCAGGATCCCTGGGCGCTAGAGATCATATCTCAGGGATACCTTCTAGACTTCAAATTATCTCCCCCAAGAGGGAGATTTCATCTGTCAAGGTTGTCAACAAACCAGATAAAGAAAGAAGCGTTTCTACGCTGTGTACAAGATCTGTTATTAATGGGAGTGATCCATCCGGTTCCGCGGTCGGAACAAGGACAAGGGTTCTACTCAAACCTGTTTGTGGTTCCCAAAAAAGAGGGAACTTTCAGGCCAATCTTAGATTTAAAGATTCTAAACAAATTCCTAAGAGTTCCATCGTTCAAAATGGAAACTATTCGGACAATCTTACCCATGATCCAAAAGGGTCAGTACATGACCACAGTGGATTTAAAAGATGCTTACCTTCACATACCGATTCACAAAGATCATCACCGGTATCTAAGGTTTGCCTTCTTAGACAGGCACTACCAGTTTGTAGCTCTTCCATTCGGATTGGCTACGGCTCCAAGAATCTTCACAAAGGTTCTGGGTGCCCTTCTGGCGGTACTAAGACCGCGAGGGATTTCGGTAGCTCCGTACCTAGACGACATTCTAATACAAGCTTCAAGCTTTCAAACTGCCAAGTCTCATACAGAGTTAGTTCTGGCATTTCTAAGGTCGCATGGATGGAAAGTGAACGAAAAGAAGAGTTCTCTTTTTCCTCTCACAAGAGTTCCATTCTTGGGGACTCTTATAGATTCTGTAGAAATGAAGATTTACCTGACAGAAGACAGGTTAACAAAGCTTCAAAATGCATGCCGTGTCCTTCATTCCATTCAACACCCGTCAGTAGCTCAATGCATGGAGGTGATCGGCTTAATGGTAGCGGCAATGGACATAGTACCTTTTGCACGCCTACACCTCAGACCGCTGCAATTGTGCATGCTAAGTCAGTGGAATGGGGATTACTCAGATTTGTCCCCTACTCTGAATCTGAATCAAGAGACCAGAAATTCTCTTCTATGGTGGCTTTATCGGCCACACCTGTCCAGGGGGATGCCATTCAGCAGGCCAGACTGGACAATTGTAACAACAGACGCCAGCCTACTAGGTTGGGGCGCTATCTGGAATTCTCTGAAGGCTCAGGGACTATGGAATCAGGAGGAGAGTCTCCTTCCAATAAACATCCTGGAATTGAGAGCAGTTCTCAATGCCCTTCTGGCCTGGCCCCAATTAACAACTCGGGGGTTCATCAGGTTTCAGTCGGACAACATCACGACTGTAGCTTACATCAACCATCAGGGAGGGACAAGAAGCTCCCTAGCAATGATGGAAGTATCAAAGATAATTCGCTGGGCAGAGTCTCACTCTTGTCACCTGTCAGCAATCCACATCCCGGGAGTGGAGAACTGGGAGGCGGATTTCTTGAGTCGCCAGACTTTTCATCCGGGGGAGTGGGAACTTCATCCGGAGGTCTTTGCCCAAATACTTCGACGTTGGGGCAAACCAGAGATAGATCTCATGGCGTCTCGCCAGAACGCCAAACTTCCTCTCTACGGGTCCAGATCCAGGGATCCGGGAGCGGTTCTGATAGATGCTTTGACAGCACCTTGGAACTTCGGGATGGCTTATGTGTTTCCACCCTTCCCGCTGCTTCCTCGATTGATTGCCAAAATCAAACAGGAGAGAGCATCAGTGATTCTAATAGCGCCTGCATGGCCACGCAGGACTTGGTATGCAGATCTAGTGGACATGTCATCCTGTCCGCCTTGGTCTCTACCTCTAAGACAGGACCTTCTGATTCAGGGTCCATTCAAACATCAAAATCTAACTTCTCTGAAGCTGACTGCTTGGAAATTGAACGCTTGATTTTATCAAAACGTGGTTTTTCTGAGTCGGTTATTGATACCCTGATACAGGCTAGGAAGCCTGTTACCAGAAGGATTTACCATAAAATATGGCGAAAATACCTATACTGGTGCGAATCCAAAGGTTACTCCTGGAGTAAGGTTAGGATCGCTAGGATATTGTCCTTTCTACAAGAAGGTTTAGAAAAGGGTCTATCAGCTAGTTCATTAAAGGGACAGATTTCAGCTCTGTCCATCTTGTTACACAGGCGTCTGTCAGAAAATCCAGACGTCCAGGCCTTTTGTCAGGCTTTAGCTAGGATCAAGCCTGTGTTTAAAGCTGTTGCTCCGCCATGGAGTTTAAACTTAGTTCTTAACGTTTTACAGGGTGTTCCGTTTGAACCCCTTCATTCCATTGATATAAAATTGTTATCTTGGAAAGTTCTGTTTTTAATGGCTATTTCCTCGGCTCGAAGAGTCTCTGAGTTATCAGCCTTACATTGCGATTCTCCTTATCTGATTTTTCACTCAGACAAGGTAGTTCTGCGTACTAAACCTGGGTTCTTACCTAAGGTAGTCACTAACAGGAATATCAATCAAGAGATTGTTGTTCCATCCTTGTGTCCAAATCCTTCTTCAAAGAAGGAACGTCTTCTACACAATCTGGATGTAGTTCGTGCCCTCAAGTTCTACTTGCAGGCAACTAAAGATTTTCGCCAAACTTCTTCCCTGTTTGTCGTTTATTCTGGACAGAGGAGAGGTCAAAAAGCTTCTGCTACCTCTCTCTCTTTTTGGCTTCGTAGCATAATACGTTTAGCCTATGAGACTGCTGGACAGCAGCCTCCTGAAAGAATTACAGCTCACTCCACTAGAGCTGTGGCTTCCACTTGGGCCTTTAAGAATGAGGCCTCTGTTGAACAGATTTGCAAGGCTGCAACTTGGTCTTCGCTTCATACTTTTTCCAAATTTTACAAATTTGACACTTTTGCTTCTTCGGAGGCTATTTTTGGGAGAAAGGTTCTTCAGGCAGTGGTTCCTTCTGTATAATGAGCCTGCCTATCCCTCCCGTCATCCGTGTACTTTTGCTTTGGTATTGGTATCCCAGAAGTAATGATGACCCGTGGACTGATCACACATAACAGAAGAAAACATAATTTATGCTTACCTGATAAATTCCTTTCTTCTGTTGTGTGATCAGTCCACGGCCCGCCCTGTTTTAAGGCAGGTAAATATCTTTTAAATTATACTCCAGTCACCACTTCACCCTTGGTTACTCCTTTCTCGTTGATTCTTGGTCGAATGACTGGGACTGACGTAGAGGGGAGGGGCTATGTGCAGCTCTGCTGGGTGAATCCTCTTGCATTTCCTGTTGGGGAGGAGTTATATCCCAGAAGTAATGATGACCCGTGGACTGATCACACAACAGAAGAAAGGAATTTATCAGGTAAGCATAAATTATGTTTTTTAACCTTTTTCAGTAAAGTTTAAATACTTTTTTATCTCAAACACTTGCTCCTGTGTTTTATTTGGATCTTTATTGGTCCACTGGACCTCTGCTGATTGCCTCCTGTGGAAGCCTTGTCATAGTCTGTTGGGTGACTGTATTGATCCCTTCCTGCTTGAATAGCATCAATGGAGATGCATTACCTTTTGTGAGTATATATCTTACCATACATACTGCTGCTCCTGGTATAAGACTGTACTAGGCCATATAGGCACCTTTGTGTCTTCTTGTATTTTACTACAGATTATCCATCTTCACCCCAAGAGGTCGGTCTGCTGGGTGACTGTTATAGATCCCAGACTGCTCCCATTGCACTAACTGGAGTGCTCCTAAGATTGTGAGTCTAATATAACACAACCTGATCGTATAACCTTTGTGGATCAAACAATATTGGGCCATGTGGCGCATCTGTCTCTTCTCTCGTTTATAAGTGTCAGACCATAATGCTTATAGCATTGTTAAACTTCTTCAACATGCTAATAACTTTATTTGTGATGCCATTTTTGATATCATTAGAATTGATGTCAGGTATATGTCTTTAGCTATTTTAGCTAGAAGAGCTTTATGGCTTAAATCTTGGAATGCAGATATGACTTCTAAGTCAACTTTACTTTCTCTTTCTTTCCAAGGTAATAAATTATTTGGTTCACAGTTGGATTCAATTGTTTCAACTGTTACTGGGAGGAAAGGAACCTTTTTGCCTCAGGACAAAAAATCTAAAGGCAAATACAGGGCTGCTAATAGTTTTTGTTCCTTTCGTCAGAATAAGGAACAGAAGCCTGACCCTTCCCCTAAAGGAACTGTTTCCGTTTGGAAACCATCTCCAGTCTGGAATAAATCCAAGCCTTTTAGAAAGTCAAAACCAGCTCCCAAGTCCACATGAAGGTGCGGCCCTCATTCCAGCACAGCTGGTAGGGGGCAGGTTACGATTTTTCAAAGATATTTGGATCAAATCGATTCACAGTCTTTGGATTCAGAACATTGTTTCACAAGGGTACAGAATAGGTTTCAAGGTAAGACCACCTGTGAGAAGATTTTTTCTCTCTCGCATTCCAGTAAACCCAGTGAAGGCTCAGGCATTTCTGAAATGTGTTTCAGACCTAGAGTTGGCTGGGGTAATTGTGCCAGTTCCAGTTCTGGAACAGGGTCTGGGGTTTTATTCAAATCTATTCATTGTACCACAGAAGGAGAATTCCTTCAGACCAGTTCTGGATCTAAAAATATTGAATCGTTATGTAAGGATACCAACATTCAAAATGGTGACTATAAGGACTATTCTGCCTTTTGTTCTGCAAGGGCATTATATGTCTTCAATAGACTTACAGGATGCATATCTTCATATTCCAATTCATCCAGATCACTATCAGTTCCTGAGATTCTCTTTTCTAGACAAGCATTACCAGTTTGTTGCCCTTCCGTTTGGCCTAGCAACAGCTCCAAGGATTTTTTCAAAGGTTCTCGGTGCCCTTCTCTCTGTGATCAGGGAACAGGGTATTGCGGTATTTCCTTATTTGGACGATATCTTGGTACTTGCTCAGTCTTTACATTCTGCAGAATCTCATACGAATCAACTTGTGTTGTTTCTTCAAAGACATGGTTGGAGGATCAATTTACCAAAGAGTTAATTGATTCCTCAGACTCAGGTAACCTTTTTGGGTTTTCAGAAAGATTCAGTGTCCATGACTCTGTCTCTAACAGAAAAGAGACGTCTGAAGTTGGTTTCAGCTTTTTGAAACCTTCAGTCTCAATCATTCCCTTCGGTAGCTTTGTGCATGGAAATTCTAGGTCTCATGACTGCTGCATCGAACGCGATCCCCTTTGCTTGCTTTCACATGAGACCTCTTCAGCTTTGTATGCTGAACCAGTGGTGCAGGGATTATACAAAGATATCACAATTAATATCCTTAAATCCCAATGTTCGATCTTCTCTGACTTGGTGGCTGAATCACCATTGTCTAATTCAAGGGGCCTCTTTTGTTCGTCCAACCTGGACTGTAATCTCAACAGATGCGAGTCTTTCAGGTTGGGGAGCTGTATGGGGATCTCTGACAGCGCAGGGGGTTTGGGAATTTCAGGAGGCGAAATTACCAATCAACATTTTGGAACTCCGTGCGATTTTCAGAGCTCTTCAGTTCTGGCCTCTTCTGAAGAGAGAATCGTTTATTTGTTTTCAGACAGACAATGTCACAACCGTGGCGTATGTCAATCATCAAGGGGGGGACTCACAGTCCTCAGGCTATGAAAGAAGTATCTCGGATACTTGTATGGGCGGAATCCAGCTCCTGTCTAATCTCTGCGGTTCATATCCCAGGTGTAGATAATTGGGAAGCGGATTATCTCAGTCGCCAGACGTTACATCCGGGCGAATGGTCTCTTCACCCAGAGGTATTTCTTCAGATTGTTCAAATCTGGGGACTTCCAGAAATAGATCTGATGGCCTCTCATCTAAACAAGAAACGTCCCAGGTATTTGTCCAGATCCAGGGATCCTCAGGCGGAAGCAGTGGACGCGCTGTCGTTTCCTTGGAATTATCAACCTGCTTATATCTTTCCGCCTCTAGTTCTTCTTCCAAAAGTGATTTCCAAAATTCTAATGGAACGTTCGTTTGTATTGCTGGCGGCTCCAGCATGGCCTCTCAGGTTTTGGTATGCGGATCTCGTTCGGATGGCAAGTTGTCAACCTTGGACACTTCCGTTAAGGCCAGACCTTCTATCTCAAGGCCCTTTTTTCCATCAGGATCTCAAATCATTAAATTTGAAGGTATGTAGATTGAACGCTTGATTCTTAGTCATAGAGGTTTCTCTGACTCAGTGATTAATACTATGATACAGGCTCGTAAATCTGTGTCTAGAAAGATTTATTATCGAGTCTGGAAGACTTACATTTCTTGGTGTTCTTCTCATAAATTCTCTTGGCATTCTTTTAGAATTCCAAGAATTTTACAGTTTCTTCAGGATGGTTTGGATAAGGTTTTGTCTGCAAGCTCTTTGAAAGGTCAAATCTCTGCTCTTTCTGTTCTTTTTCACAGAAAGATTGCTAATCATCCTGATATTCATTGTTTTGTTCAGGCTTTGGTTCGTATAAAGCCTGTCATTAAGTCAATCTCTCCTCCTTGGAGTCTTAATTTGGTTCTGAGGGCTTTACAGGCTCCTCCGTTTGAACCTATGCATTCTCTGGATATTAAATTACTTTCTTGGAAAGTGTTGTTCCTTTTAGCCATCCCTTCTGCTAGAAGAGTTTCTGAGTTATCTGCTCTTTCTTGTGAATCTCCTTTCCTGATATTTCATCAGGATAAGGCAGTGTTGCGGACTTCATTTAAATTTTTACCTAAGGTTGTGAATTCTAGCAACATTAGTAGAGAGATTGTTGTCCCTTCATTATGTCCTAATCCTAAGAATTCTCTGGAGAAATCTTTACATTCTTTGGATGTAGTTAGAGCTTTGAAATATTATGTTGAAGCTACTAAAGGTTTTAGAAAGACTTCTAGTCTATTTGTCATCTTTTCTGGTTCCAGAAAAGGTCAGAAGGCTTCTGCCATTTCTTTGGCATCTTGGTTAAAGTCTTTGATTCATCATGCTTATGTAAAGTTGGGTAAGTCCCCGCCTCAAAGGATTACAGCTCATTCTACTAGGTCAGTTTCTACTTCCTGGGCTTTTAGGAATGAAGCTTCTGTTGATCAAATTTGCAAAGCAGCAACTTGGTCTTCTTTGCATACTTTTACTAAATTCTACCATTTTGATGTTTTCTTTCTTCAGAAGCAGTTTTTGGTAGAAAAGTACTTCAGGCAGCTGTTTCAGTTTGATTCTGCTGCTTATTATTTCATTTTTTGATTTGGGTTGTGGATTATTTTTTCAGCGGAATTGGCTGTCTTTATTTTATCCCTCCCTCTCTAGTGACTCTTGCGTGGAAGTTCCACATCTTGGGTATCTGCTATCCCATACGTCACTAGCTCATGGACTCTTGCTAATTACATGAAAGAAAACATAATTTATGTAAGAACTTACCTGATAAATTAATTTCTTTCATATTAGCAAGAGTCCATAAGGCCCACCCTTTTTTTGTGGTGGTTATGATTTTTTTGTATAAAACACAATTATTCCAATTCCTTATTTTTTGATGCTTTCGCTCCTTTCTTATCACCCCACTTCTTGGCTATTCTTTAAACTGAATCGTGGGTGTGGTGAGGGGTGTATTTATAGGCATTTTGAGGTTTGGGAAACTTTGCCCCTCCTGGTAGGAATGTATATCCCATACGTCACTAGCTCATGGACTCTTACTAATATGAAAGAAATTAATTTATCAGGTAAGTTCTTACATAAATTATGTTTTTTTTAGAAGACATCTACTTGTCATTAGACTAATCTTGGTTTTGAATACATCATACCTAGCATTTATTTGCGATTCAATGTCTTTTTAAAATACAATGATGTGAGAATATAAAATTACTGATTAAATGTACCCTTATCTGGGTATATCCTAAACCACTGGTTTTCAAACCTGTCCTCAGGCCTCTCTAACAGGCCACATTTTGAGGATATCTGAACTAGAGCACAGATGAAATAATCAGCTGATTAGCAATAATGGTTATTTTACCTGCTCTCACCCAAGGTAATCCTGAAAACCTGGCCTGTTGGGGAGGTCTAAGGACAGGTTTGAAAATCAGTGTCCTAAACTGACAATTCAAAGTATCTGATTATTCTGCTCTTGTATTGCTAAGTGTGGTTTGCTAAACCTTGTGTTGATTAACTTCTCATATGCTGACCTTCTTTCATTTTTTTCAGGTGACAATATTCTGTCCGTCCTGAAATATTTAGCTACCTCACACCTGCTTGCAGACTCTTCAGAATTCCGCCATGGGAACATGGTCTTCTTTGATGTTTGTGGTCTGTTTGTGTTGTCCTACCCTGCTCGTGTTGGTACAATTATCAATTACATTATTGCAACGCTTGCTGCCTTTGTGCTCTGGAAAAAGATCACCAAACACAGGCGAGGGGGTAAGTGACATTTTCTGCAGTTAAAAACAGGGGACAACTGATATATCTATAACACTCAATTACAAGAAAAAACAATAAAGCAAGGTGATAAGTTCATGGTAAATGTGACATTTCATGGTATATATCATCTGCATATTCAATAGTAGCATTCCACTGAGGAGTCAAGAGCTCTGACTAGTGGTCTCTAATCATTTAGGCAATGACTGTGCAGCACAGGGTACTGAATAATTGCATTCTGGTTTTAATGTGAGAGCGGAAAAAACATTTTCAGGGTTAAATTACAAGTAAAGCTGGCAAAATGAACAATGAAAGTATATTCCAGTTTTATATATATTTTTTTTAACTATGCATAAATCAGCATTTTATGGTTAATTAAATTTGAACATACTTTTATATAAGCCACAAGGAGTAAACAGTTTGCACGTAGTTTGCACACACTCCAACTAAGAAGCCAAAAGCACGCTTTATGGATTTCTAAAGTAAACATCTGCTACAGTTTATTTTGCTGGCATTGTACTAACTTTGCGAATAGAAATATATTTGCAATATACATGTATTGTAAAAATGCTTCTAGCATTTCTGTTTTAGTGTTAACATTTTTCTCTGCACGTGCATGTGAAGCATAGCTAGATATTCTCAATGCACCAGCATTTTAAATATGGCAGCTGCTTGGAGTGCCAGTGAGATTTGTATCATGTCAGCAATTAACAAATTGAGTCATTACCAGATGATACAAGCACCTTAGGCTCTATAAGGAAGTGCTATGTATAAAATGCTGGTGCACGGAGCATACTCGAATACCGTTTTGAAACAGCTATAGCTTTTATTAGAAATATTTTTGCTTATACATGTGTAATACATCTATCTATTCAAAACTGAAATGTATCCATATGGATTCCAATTTCGGATGGAATGACCCTTTAAATATCAGTAGACTGCGTGTTAACAAATGTTTATGAGCAGAATAAAAAACAGATGAGAGCTTGAATAATTTATAGTTAACGAGGGTTCTTCCTTGTATTGTTGGAGCACAGCAGTAACATTTAGAAACAGGAGCTGAAAGTTGCTCTTATATTTCTGTGTACTATTTAAATAAAAGGGAGAGTACTTTGAATTATGGGGTACATTGTTTCTTAGTATTGCAGATGTATGCATAATTTTGTATTCTGCTTCTTTCAATTAGATCCACACAGTCTGCAAGGTGTACACTCTTATAGTGAATGTAACGTTTAATGAAAAAGTGCCTGGTATTTAAAAATACTCTTAAAAACAGGGGCACTTTCATTCATTAAACTTTACATTGAAGCTTTTTTAAAAAAAATAAAAAAATACTTGCATTTTCTTTATGGAAAGCAGACCGGCGATCATCCACCCACAGCTTTTGTTGTAGTTAGCACAGCGATGAGGAATCAGGCTTCCTCCAATCGTTACGTTGCCTCACTAAATTTGGGTTCAGTTTCCCTTTAAATTAACTCTTGCCGACATAGAAATTAAGAGGGAGGACCAGTTTTCCAAGTCATTTTTAATTTTCTGCAACACAGACAAAAAGTTTAGTTTATACCACTTTGCAGGGTTTCTGTGTAGGACAATACCCAAGTACTGAAAGCACTCCACCACTTTAAATGGGTGGTCTACACACTTGGGAACATTTTTACAGAGCCATAGGAGTTCACTCTTATCAAAATTATTTTTTTTAACCTTAAAACGATGAAAAAAAATTAAATAGTCGTAGAACTAGTGGGATAGACTGTTGTACATTATCAAGAAAAATCAGCAGATCTGCATACAGAAGAATTTTCAATCTGGCCGCACCTAGTGGAATCCCGGGTAAACTATCCCTCAACCATATAGCAAAGGGCTCTAATGCTAAATTAAAAAGTAAAGGGGAGAGGGGACATCCCTGTCTAGTCCCTCTTTTGAGGGATATCTTTGGAGAAAGGCAACCATTGATGCATAAATATGAGATGGGATTATTATATAGATTTCGAATAAACTCAACAAACTGATTCTTAAATCCAAATTTCTCTAATACTGTAAATAAATAATTCCAATTAACTGCATCAAATGCTTTTTCTGCATCAACAGTAAGAATTGCTGCTTCGCTAACAAGTTTAAAATCATCGCTATTTGAATCTAAATTCCAAACATAATCTAAAAAAGATGTGACTTTCCGAATATTTTTGAGTGAATTCCTGGCTTTCATAAACCCTGTCTGATCTGGGTGAATGACTTTGTCCAATAGCTTCGCTAGCCTAGATGACACAATGGCCGTCAATAATTTATAGTCTGCATTCAGCACTGAGATCGGTCTATAAGACCCCGGATCATCAGGATCCTTACCTTTCTTCAATATCAGCGATATACGTGCAGCAGAGAAATAGCTTGACATTGCATTACTAGAAGAAAAATAAAAAATTGAATATACTGGTTAGCTGGACTTTAATTTCTTCTTTTAGAATTTTATAGAACTCTACCGGCATAAAATTTGGCCCTGGAGCCTTATTAACACTAGCTAATTGAATGGCCTCTAAAACCTCTTCCTCTGTAATGGGCCTATTCAGACCTAACAGATCCTCTTCAGGAATCCTTGGCATTTTAACCTTAGTCCAGAAATTCATGGCGTTATCCAAATTAATATTTGATTCTGAATCTAGATGTTGAAAAACTTTAAAGAATACTTTATTAATATCTTCCACGTTAGTATATTTTCTATTATCAACTTTAATAGCTGAAATAAGATTTCTATCCTTCCTAATTTTCACTAGTTTAGCCAGATACTTCGCAGAATTCCCATAGAATCCTCTAAACTGATAATTAATTTTCTCTCCTTCTTCCTGCGATCTTTGTTTTAGGAAGATATCTTTTTCCCTTTTAAGTTTACAATATCTATCCCAATTACCAGGGGATTTATCAATATAGAAACTACTGAGTGCGTTCCTGACTTGGGCAGCCAATTGAGATTCAATCGCAAGGACTTTCTTTCTCCAGCTACATAAATAAGATTTAATTTCCCCCCTCATTACAGCCTTAGCTGCCTCCCAAAAAGTCTCGATTTTACTAAATTGACTTATGTTAAATGTAGTATAGTCCTTCCACTTCTGTTTTAACCAATTAATAAATCTAGGATTATCAGACAAGAAGAGGGGGAAAAAAATGAGATGTTTTGATTTTTGGGAAAGGAAGCAGCAAAGAGTGTAAGTGCAATTACAACATGGTCCGAAATCACAATGTCGTGAATATTTGTTTCTAATCTACACAGAGCCAATGGTTTGGAGATCAATAGAATATCGATTCTAGAAAACGTCTTATGAACTTTTGACTCACATGTAAAACTGCGCACATCGGGATTTTTAAGTCTTCATATATCTACTAAACTAAATTCATGGCAGAATTTTTTAAAATATTTTGCAATTTTATGATATTCTCGTGTATTCTTTAATGACAATCTGTCCAATACTGGACACATAGACATATTAAAATCTCCCCCTAATATTAAATTTCCCGCTGTAGAAGGAAATAATTTGCCCCTAATGCCATCCCAGAATTCTGGAGAAAAAGAATTAGAACCATAAACATTACATAAGACATAATTACAGCCATTAATCTGAATTTGAAGAATAATAAATCTTCCCTCTGGGTCAGCCTCCGTTCTTATAATGTTATAGTCCAAATTTTTGTGGAGAAGAATCTCAACCCCTGATCTCCTTTTTAACTGCCGGAGCAGCAACACATTCGCCCACCCATTTACATTTCAGTTTCAAAAGTTCTGATTCTTTAAGATGTGTTTCTTGCAACATTACTACGTCAGGATTAAATTTAGCAAGATATTTCATAATTAGTTTACGTTTCCTGGGGGATGTTATGCCCCCCACATTCCAGGAAAGTGTATTAATCTTGGTCGTCGTCATGTTTATTACCTACTTCTAAATAAAGCATATATATGTCTAATATATTATTTTTCTCCAGAGGCTCTAGATAAAGATATACCGGCAGAAAGGGGAGATAAAAAATAAATAAAATTAAATTAAAAATTCCAAACTCGGAAAAATATATCAAATAAAGCAACCCCATTGTTAACACAAATAACAAACTCTTCCGCTTTTTCACCAATAAGAATATTTCAGACAGTTTCCAAGAATCAATTTTTAGGAGCATTAAAATACGGAATACAAAAGAAAAATGCAAAATATAAAAATAACACAGTAAATAACAATGACATAGTAGAAACTTAACCATATACACTTAGGTTTACATTAAACTGTAAATACTTTCTCCTATGTATTATCAATTACCAATAAATTCCTGAGCCTCTTGAGGATTATTTAAAACCCGTCTAGTACCATTATCTTCCACTATGATCTTTGCAGGGTATATTAACCAAGCTTTCAAGCCTTTATTAGTAATTTTTGTAAAATAGGGGATCATTTGCTTTCTCTTAGTGGTGGTTTCTACCGAGAAATCTTGAAACAAAAGAAGTTTATTTTTCTCAAATATAAATACCTCTGACTTCCTGTATAATTTAAGGAGTACTACCTTATCTTGATACCTAAGCAACTTAAAAATACACATTCTGCTCCTATTGGGAAAAGTAGTACTAGGCTTCCTAGGGCCAATCCTATGCGCCCTTTCAACTACTAGCGGGAGCTGCTGCTACCTAGTGCTTGAGGGAGTAATAAGGAGGTAACCTTCATAAGATCCTCATAGGCGGGGGTTTCTGGTAAGCCAACAATTCTGATATTATTATGCCTGGAACGATCTTCCAGGCGAGATTGTAGACAAGAAATTTTAACCTCTTGATTATGCACTATATTGTCTTGAGCATAAACCAGATCTTCCAGATCTGAAATCCTGTTTTCTGCATCATTTATTCTCAATGCGAATTGCTTGACCTCATTTGATAAAGATACAATATCTGTTGAAATGGTGCCAAGCTTCATTTTGAATAATCTCAAATTGTGGAGTGAACATATCAGCTAATTGTGATACTAAAGTATGTGTGTCGATGGGGGGTGTACCCAAGTCTAAAGATGGATCTAATGTAGTGTCTACACTCTTAATCTTTCTGTCCTTAATTTTAGGCGGCATTATGGGAGAACTTTGTTTCGCCTGAGTGATAAATCTTTCCATGAAACTAAGTAGTAACAGGAATAGGTGCAAAAAACAAATACAACAATATACTTGTGATAACAGATATAGAAAAAAGAAAAAAAAATACAGAAATGAAACTGTGAAGCAGTTAATGCGTGTCTCTAATGTGAAGAGAAAAAAAATCGGGGTTATCCTCACCCCTCGCTTCTTTTTCTTTCCTTCCCCCCTCTTTCCTCCTTTTAACATGTGAACTGTGAAATTTAGGCCTTTAACGTATATACAAATATATATTACAGAGGGCACACAAACAATAATGATATAACTATAGATTTAAACAGGGCACATACCCCACCTTCTCCTTAGGCTAGACACAATTTATCTGCAACAAAGAAATTTAGTACATAGTACTCTAGAAGAAAAAAAAAACTAGCATAAGGTTAGGCAAACACGGCTAAATCTTCTTTGGGTTTTTCATTTACTTCTCCCAGAATCTTCTTAAAGACTCTCTTGAAAAAAATCTCTTGAAAAATCCCCCCCCCCCTTTCTTTCTCTTTCCTTTTCTTTTTTTCTTTTTTTTTTTCTTCTCTTCTAAACCCCCTTTTTTTCCCCCCTAGATTGATAGGGGCCAAGCAGGGAATCGGTGTCCTCCAATTAAGATAGGGAGCTCAACAAGCTAATGCAGAAACACATATCAAATTTAAATTGTTCAGCCAGCTGATCCTGCACTGGGAAATATTAGAGTGTTCTCAGTTGTGTACAGGGGGGAGATCTAATAAAGCCGCACCAGAAACCAGCGGGAAATGTTCTCCTTACCACTCTCCGGCAATGATAGTTATACAGGCCCCTGTGTACTGCTACCCATAGCAGCAGTAATATAGAGAGGGATAACCACCCTTGTAGAAACTGTGCATGATTTTTTCAACCCGCCAATACCGGAGTAAGGAATCATTAAATAGATAGCTACTTGCAGTAGAAAGCTCCTTAACAATCTTGCAGCAGTTCAAACAAGGAGTAGTAGCAAGTGGGCCTGAGCACTCCTATACTCTTCTCCTCGGCACACACACCCCGGGACCACCAAATGTTATATGTCCAGGAACAAACGACTGCCGGGGGGCTTTAAAACATAACAAACCCGCCTTGGGGTATACAGCAGTAGAGCCGGTGTCTCCCAAACCTTAGAGTGACCCTCCTCCTGCAACCGGATGATGCTCTCCACCGCGAGGAAGAGGCGCTGCCCACAGATCGCTCCACTGCCAAACAGCCCCGACCTACAAGCGGCTGCACCACTTACATGACCCGGGAATTCGGCAGGCAACGGCTTCTTGACCGCCTATCACAGGCGCGACACTCCTCTCTACTGGTGCTTCCTCGGCAGCAGATGCGGTATCAGCCAAGATAGAGCTTCCACGGCACAGGCTTAGACACAGCCTGAAGTCCCGTTGCCGATCCCAGAACAAACTGGGTATAACGGGTAAAAGTGCTGCGGCAAGATTCCACTGCTCAGTGCTCCTGGTCTCGAGCTCAAAGAGCTGCACAATGTGTCTAGCAGCTCCGCCCCCAACGGAAGTTCATCCAAAAAAAAAAAACATTCTCTTGGTATCTTTATTTGAAATGCAAGAATGTAAGTTTAGATGCCGGCCCATTTTTGGTGAACAACCTGGGTTGTCCTTGCTGATTGGTGGATAAATTCATCCACCAATAAAAAAGTGCTGTCCAGAGTCTGAACCAAGAAAAAAGCTTAGATGCCTTCTTTTTCAAATAAAGATAGGAAGAGAACAAAGAAAAATTGATAATAGGAGTAAATTAAAAAGTTGCTTAAAATTGCATGTTCTTTCTGAATCATGAAATAAAAAATGTGGTTTCAGTGTCCCTTTAAGTCAGTGTACTATAGTTGGTATAATTCATCAAGATCAGTGGTTATTATTGTTGTGCTTCAAAGCTAGGTTATGGTTTAAGAACCAATATATTGTAAAGTCATATAAGTGCAGTTAAAATGTGAGGTTGTTTTCTGTGTCTTGCATTGCTTTACCCATTGTTAATGGGGCAAAAACGCCTTCAGATTTTAATGTATTCGTTACAGTAGTAAAACGGCTTTTCAATATACTTTCATGATTTATATTGCCCCCTTGTCATGTAGTTTAAGTCTGAAAATTGTGGATATTTTAATTCACTGAGCAGGAAATGCACAGTACAGACATATCTAGGCTAACTCTGCTACATATATATTTCTGATTGTTTTCATCAGATAAATACAAAAAGATAAACCTTTTTAAAAGATTTATACCTCTCTGATATGTAATTCTACTGCAAGACAACAAACATGCCTTGTATTTCTTTATACTTTTTTAAAGCTTTCCAAACTTTTCATGTTGGTGACCCACTTATTTAGACATGCTTCATTTCGTGACACAGTAATTTAGATACGGGACACATACATACATACATACATTTATTTATGAGTAATTGTATGTAAGTATGTGCAAGAATTGAAGTTTTAAAGTTGGTGTAACTCCTTGCTCCATTCTTCTCACTCTAGTCAGCAATCCACCTTCTTCTTCTTCCACACTCTTCGGCCTACCGCTCTGACACCGCAAGTCACATTAGCAGAGCTGCTTTAGGAAGTTCCGTGGGTAGGACCAAGGGAAGGAGATGCGAGTTAGGGAGCTCCGCAGTGCCCTTCCGCAAAATGTTTTGCATTTCGCGCGACACACCTACACACTGCCGCCGACACAATAATGTGTTGCGACACACAGTTTGGAAAGCACTTAGGTGTTTTTAGTGCCCTTTTAAATCTGTATATTTTTTGACTGTGGTGTTTGTTTACAAATATGCTAATTATTTATTTTCTCAATTTGTATAGGCACAAACTATGCCAAGGACCTCCTATTTGGTGTTCTCATTACCCTGATGAGCTGGATCTCTGCTTTAGTGACAGTCCTTATTATTGCTGTTTTGGTATCTCTCACTGGAAACGCTCTCTCCTGGTATACACATTTCTATGTCTCTATCAGTCTTTATGGAACTGCAGCTTTAGCAAAGCTAATACTTGTACATACCATGGCAAGGAATTTCTTCTTCTCAGTAAGTCTGTATTCTTTGTGGGTTCTGTTAGTAAATATGGGAAATGTGAGTGTGATGATTATGTAGAGCTATTGAACAGGTTGGGGGTATTTTAACATCAAGCAGATACATGGCTGTATGAAAAGCATTAAAGTAATATAATATTGCATGTGTGTGGTGTAAGTGATAAAAGGACCAGTGCATAACAATCCTGAATTCTTCACTGTTCAGTGAGTAAATTGTATGGCAACTCCTCGTGATAGCACACGGTCAAATTTTAAAAATACTAAAAGACAAAGTATACCAAGAAAGGGCACCTCAGTGGCACATTATAACACAAATGGAAATGGTTTGAAAACATTGTAGATAACATTTTATAAAATGTATGCAGCTGATACCACAGTGTTGTATCATACAGGTTGGTATTGTTTTGTGGTCTCCCAGCGGACTGCTCAAAGGCCATAGATAGTCTGCAACTACAAACCCGCCAGACAACTTTCAGTACAGTATTCACAGCTTTAGTGGTGAACTTTCATAAACTTGAGATCATTGGGCCCTGAGTTTTAACTATGTTGTTTTCGAAGCAGCACTTTCCATTTGTGGATTAATGCATCTCATTTTATATTATGAGTTTTAACAACATCCTGCATTGTTCATAGAGATAGCAAGGCCCTGAAAAAATTGTGAAATAAAGTTTTTGTTTTTTTTCCTCCCATTTTTTTCTAAAGACATTTTTTCTGGATAATTGCAAAAAATGGAGTATACAATTTGTTTGTGTTTGTATATTTTAAACCTCCAATATTTCTATATAACATGAAGACTTTTATGAAAAACTTATGAGACTTTATGTAAAGTCTCAAATCTTTGCAAATCCTAGAATGCAATTCAAATACTAAGAAAATACTCCACTTTTTTTTCTTTTCAATTTAAAAATAAAAAAATAAAAATCATTTTCTTTCCTAAGATATGGTGAGTCCACGGAATCATCAATTACTAGTGGGAAATTCACTCCTGGCCAGCAGGAGGAGACAAAGAGCACTACAGCAAAGCTGCTATATATGTCACTTATCTTACCCATAACCCCCAGTCATTCTCTTTGCTTGTATCAGTTGCAAGGAGAGGTAAAGATAGGTGTCTGATTCTTCAATCAAGAGTTTGTTATTTTTTAAGCAGAGCAAGTTTGCTCTGGTTTTCTTTGGGGTTTAGCCGTAGTCCATGTCAGTCTCTTCAGTAGAGCTTTTAAGCATTTGGGAACTTGTGGGATATAATCCCCACTGGGCCTCCCAAGTAATTTCATGCTGCCCTTGGTTGAAAGTTTGAGTAAGTTTACTCAGCCTTTTCTTTTTTTCACAGGTCCATGTGAGGTAGGAAGCCCCTCTCATACCAAGAGAGCTGTCCTGCTGCCGGACAGATTTTTGAGGTAAGTGCCTATTTCTTTCCCTGTTTTGATTTAGGAGAATTTGGCACTTTGACAGTTAATTCTATCTAAATATACAATCAGCCTTCTAGGTTAACAGTTTATTGTATGGCAGTTTTGCAGGCACTGGGTATGTTTGGCTCAGTTTATTATGTTTTCACTTTGGTGTTCATGTTTTTTGTTTGTATATTAATGGCTATCGGGAGGTTTCTTAGGCCACGCCCACAATAGACAGGCTTATCTGAGATAGCAAGGACGTTTTTGGCGCCCTTTTAGCTGTTTCCTGTTGTTCCTGGATGTTGCAGCTCTGTTGCATAGCTCCTCAGAGGTGGTTCAGCGTTCTCTCCGGTGCGGCTGTGTGGGGGTCCGGATCATTTTCTGACTGTGTTTCCGGCAGCAAGGAGATCAGTTAGGCACCTCAGCAGAGTTTGCAGAGTTGTGGAGGTTTCCTGTTGTTTTTTAGTGGGGCTGTTGCTCTGTTTATATTTAAGTTTCTGTCTGAATTTCATGGACTATAACGTTTGTGTCTCTTTTTGCATTCATTTTGTGAAAAATTATTGCTGCAAGATTTATTGTGCAGTTTAAGGATTTTCTAGTTTAAAAAAAAAAAAAAAAAAAGTGTGTTTAAAATTTAAAGGGACCATAACATTGTTTTGTTTCATTAAAATTCTGATTTGAACTTAGAATTTTTATTGATTAAGGTTTTTTCCTTTGGAATAAGATGGACCAAGAGGCCCTGCAAGCTGTTGCTTGTTCTCTGTTTAAATACTAATGTTGAGCCTCCTATCCCTTTTTGTTCCTCTTGTTTGAAATGAAAGATAAAATGAACAAATGCTTCAACACAGGTGGATAGGATCCAGCAGAAAATGGACAAAGTGGATAAGTTTAAAAGTCTCTTTATTTTGTATCCATCATCCCTGACGAAGTGCTGTAACAGCACGAAACATGTTGGATTATCAGACTTTGAGCTGCTCGGCTGACACGCTTGAGGCTGTGATATTGTAAATTTACTTTCTGTGACTGGTCACAGTATACTTTTATGGATACAAAATAAAGAGACTTTTAAACTTATTCACTCGGTCCATTTTCTGCTGGATCCTATCCACCTGTGTGGAAGCATTTGTTCATTTTATGTTTGAGCGGTTTGTCCTGGCACAATACCGCTTCCAGCAGCTTCACAAACACTCTCTCTCACTGGACGCCCCATACACTGGTTATACCGACGGAAGGACAGCTTCCCAATACCTACATGTCTGTGATACACAGCATCCAAAGACGTAAGCAACTGCTGACAAGAGAGCAATTCAGCCCCTGCATCTTATGAAGAAGGGTGAGTGAGTGTTTTGTTTTTTCTTATGTTTGGACTTCCATTACAAATTACATTTTCAAAGACAGCCCTGCCATTTTAACTGTGGGATCAGTCTATGTAATTGTAAATAAATTGTGGTGTTGTGATTAAATCAAGGGGCACAGTTGTTACCCGAACATTTTTTTTTTTATACATATAACCTAATCTGTGCAACCCGAAGAAAGGACAAACACTCTAAAGCATCAGAAGAAACCAAATATATCTTTCAATCCCTTAGGCTTGTATTTGACTGACATACAAGTTAACCTTAGGGATATTGTTCAGCTTTTTTGAATGAAATGAAAGATAATAAGGGCAGATTATGTTCAAATAAAAAGTTGACAAGGCCTGCTTGAAATTAAAATATATACGTTTTTTTGTGACAATGAAGTCTTTAAGATAAAAGATAAAAGATTTAAGATAAAAGTCTTTAAGATAAAACAATGAAGGTCTTTATTTAGCTGGCTGCTAATTGGAATTCATGTTTATGCATGCTAATATTTTGCAATATTATGGATTAATGGAACAGGGGGCTGTTCTTGACAAATTTTCTGCATGCTGATCCCCATTATCTTCTTTCACCTTATTAGAGGATTTTGGGTTTTACATATATTTTTTATTGTATAGGAACAGGAGTTTTATCCCCTTTAGAGAGATTGGGTTTATCCCGTTTTTTGTTATGTCTCTTTAGGCTTAAAGTGACAGTATTTTTTTCCAAGTTTCATTTGATCATTGATTTGTTCTAGTCTCATGTCTCTCAGGATGAATCTGTTTTGGCTATGCCACAGTTTTCTCCTTATTTGTCCCTATCCTTAATGGTGTCACATGCAGTGCCCTGTGGTTCCTCTCAATCTCCTGGAGGAGATATTTGTCTACAGATTTTGCAGCTCAGATTTTCTCTCTATCTGTGGTGTTATCTGTCTTTCTTTTCTTTTAGGGAAAGTGCAAGAGGACATTGAAATATTTTGTAAGTTTTCTGCTACATGTGTTGCTATCCCTCATAAATCTGATGGGGGAGCTTCTGAGGGTGATATATCACTTTCGGACAGTATATTGCCTTCAAGCTTAAAATCTGAAGGATACTCCTCAGCATCAGATGAACACCTTCATGTATGGTAAGGGGGTTTTGGCAAATTTGGGACGACTCCGATATGTATGTCGTTGTCAACCCTAGGAATGTAGTGAATTTTATAAATACTAGTATTCCTTTGTGGAAGTTTTTTCCTGTTCCAGACTTTAAGTGGTTTTTCATAGGAATGGGAGAAGTCAGGGATTTCTTTTTTCCCTGTCTCCTGTTTTGAAAAAAAAATAAAACAAAAATTCCTGTTGTCTCCATTTAATATCAGGGCGCACGGTGCCTAAGGTAGTAGGGCATTTCTATTCTGGCTAAGAGAACTACGATTCCCCGAGAGGATAGCTGTTCTTTTCAAGATCAATGGTCTAAGCTGGTGACTTATTTGGAAGTGTGTATTGCCACTGTGTCGAGTGCGGCATCTTATTGGTGCAATGCCTTTTCTAATTCCAATTAGGTAGAGATTCCATTGGAGCATCTCCAGTACAGTATTTAGGCTCTTAAGCTAGCCAATTCTTTATTTCTGATGCTGCCAATCTCAAGATATCTGCTTCCCTGTTCTAGTCGGTGGGGCGTTATGGACAGTGGATTTTCCTCTAAGTCCTAGTTTTTGGTGCATCCGTACAAGGATAAGACCTTGTTTTGGTCCAGATCTGACAGGAATAGGAATAAAAATAAACCCTAAGATAGCTACAATGTAACTATTACTTTACGAAGTTTGCGTAAGTCGTTCTGCGGTAAGGCCAAAGAAGTGTGCGGTGCCCCTAAACCTGCAAGACTCGTAAAAGCAGCGGTAGGGAAAAAGCAGCTTTAGGACCTGTTAACGCTGCTTTTTCAGCCTAATGCACAACTCGTAATCTAGCCGCATATTTTTAAGACACTAATATATGTATTTCTAAGTTTTATCTATAGGAATTCAAGTCTTGCCATCCAAGGGGCAGATTTCTCCTGTGAAGACTATCCACAAACCAAGTAAAGAGGGAGGCCTTCTTAATCTGGCCTTGTTAGTAAGTAGCGCGTCAGTCTCATAATATGAAGGTTGTGAGTTCAGGACTCACACAAGGCACTTGCTCTTTCAAAATGCACTTCTCGTAGAGGACTTATCCTCTCTGGGAGTACTTGTTCCAGTTCCTATAGAGGATCAGGGACAAGGATCTATTCCAATCTCTTTGTGGTTTCCAAAAAGGAGGGAACTTTCCGTCCCATCCTAGACCTATAATGCCTCAACAAATTAATCAGGGTTCTGTCCTTCAAGATAGAAACTATTCGTTCCATTCTTCTATTGGTTCAGGAAGATCAGTTCATGACGACCATAGTCCTGAAGGACGCATATCTACATGTTCCTATCTCGGGGATCATCACCAGTTTATAAGGTTTGCATTTTTGGACAAGCATTTCCAGTTGGTTGCACTTTTGTTTGGTCTTGCCACTGCTCGCAGAATATTCACAAAGGTTCTGGGGGCTTTTCTGGCAGTGATCAGATCCCAGGGAATTGCTGTGGCGCCTTATCTAGACGACATCTTGGTTCAGGCGTCCTCTTTTCAACAAGCAAAATCTTATACAGAGATATTGTTGTCTTTTCTACGTTCCCACGGGTGGAAAGTGAATCTGGAAAGGAGTTCTCTAGTTCCTGCCACAAGAGTATGTTTCCTAGGATCAATCATAGATTCCCTGTCCATGATAATATTTAATTTTTTTTTTTCTTTTTTTGTTTTTTGTGAGAAATAATGAAAAGAGAAAGAAAAAATGCCTGTTTTAATCTTCTGTGTTTCTTTTTTTTTTTTTTTTTTTTTAATTTCATTAATTTATTTTTTACCTTTTATTTCCCCCCCTTGTATTTTGTCCTGGAACACTGAACTGAGTCTATTATTAGTGTCTCCGGCACTAACAATGCAAGTCTAATTGTATTTGTTATTAGCACATTATTATTGGGTTAGAAAAAAAAACAACCTACCACATATATAAGCATATAAACAGTTGAGCCTAAAACAGACTAAATATGCTGGGTTGCAAATTACAAATGAGTGAATACTGAGCACTCTACAGGCTACATGAGAGTACTGGCATCAATTACAATTATACACCAATGATAAGGTCGATAAACATTAATACAGCGCACACTGTCTATATGTCTAATTATATACGTTATTAGATAGATTATTTTTGGGAAAAAAACCTCCTGTAGCAGTTTTATATATATGTCTATATACCAGTTGGATCTTAACAAACTTAGCTACCAGGTTTTTCAAATCAGTATAAATTGATTTTAAACAGAATCTTCAATGAATACAGATCTACCAGAGACACATACAAGTATGCACAGACTAGCGGACTGACCAGGAGTTGTTAAACCCCAACCTATCTATGCTTGTGTGTTTGTAAGCATTAATGTTCAGAGTATTACTGGTAGGACAACACAGAATTATATATATATATATATATATATATATATATATATATATATAATATTACATTTTAATGCATTTGTCTAAGCAAAATGCATTAAAACTTGCACAACTGAAAGACTACAGGCTGTGGAGGTAATAATAGGTTTTACTCCCAGAGATTGGGGAAAAAAAAAAAGTTTGAGGTAATAGGATACTTAACAGTCCTCGTCAGGTTTGACAGTCAACAACCCAACAGGGTGTAGAGAGAATATAAAAGGCTAGATAAAGTTCCAGGGAACAATTGCAATATTCTTTGTTAATTTGTATATGCTGAAATATCTCTGTCAATTTATAGAGAAAGCTCTTTGTACCACAGTTATTGTTACTTAACGATTGAAAGTCATAAACACTTAAGTAGACGATTATAAGCCCCACCAGCTAGATGCATATGTAAAGCTGTAAATACTTGCAACTCCAACAAAGAGAGTATGGCTGCAGCCAAGATCCTCGAGCACTTGCCCACTCCTGGGTCACTCCGGTGGATTATATCACCGCTAAGATGGATACCCTCACGGATCTTTGGTTGTGACTGCTGCCTCTCCAAGGGTAAGCTGCCGGTCTGATGTGCTGTTTCTAAACCCACGAGACTACTACCCTCTTCCGAAAGACCACGGATAGAAACTCATTATTACAAGCTTAAAGCTGCCACCCAGCTGGCCTAAAGCGAGCGCTACCGATATCACAATTTAAAAGGGTAGTTCGCAATAATAGTGATCCCAATAAGGCCAAAGAACAACTATTAGAGATGAAAGAAAGATTTCTACAAAGAGGGTACTGACAAGCCCACATTGATCAACACCTTACAAAATTCTGGGATATGAAGCAAGATGAGGCCCTATGTACAAGAAAACCCCTGGAGACGAAGAATCGTTTGACCTATTTAACTACATACACTGCAGACAAAAAGGGAATACCTGGAGTTGTGAGAGATCGATGGGATATAGTGACGAGTGATCCAACATTGCCATTCACCACCATGGAACCACCAAGAGTGACCTACAGACGAGCAAGATCACTAAGGGACTCCCTAGTTAAAGTTGATCCGGTGGACAGTTATAAGAAGACTGCTTGGCTTCAATCATCAAAAGTGGGCTGTTATAGATGCCTTGGTTGCACTACGTGTAGTGGCCTGAGTAATACCAAGACATTTACACATCCCCATACTAACAGAAAGTACACAATTAAATATAGAGTAACATGTACCACTGAGTATATTATTTATCTCTTACATTGCCCATGTGACCTCTTTTATGTGGGTAAGACGGTAGACACCCTCCGCATACGTATGGCCAACCATCGCTCTGCCATTAGATTGGCAATCCGAGAGAAAGAATCTGAGCAGCCAGTTGCCAGGCATTTTGCAATGAGTGGCCATACTGTTAGTGATTTGAGGTATGTGATCATTGATCACGTACCTAAACTCAGTAGGGGTGGTTATAGAGCCAATCTTCTGTTGCAAAAAGAGTCCAGGTGGATTTACAACTTGGGGACTCTATCCCCCAAGGGGTTAAACACAATTAGATTGGCATTGTTTCTTGTAAGATGACCTAGTTATAATCATGTCTTTGGCTTATAAGCCAAGGTTATAGATAAATTTTTAGTGACACTTTACTATTGTCTTAGCCCTAATATAGTACCACATTAAAGGTTTATTGCTTAAAGGAATTGCTATATATGGGGAGTTTGCTATAGAACTGTCACAATTAGCTACATCAATAGCTCATATATGATTCTACTAGGCTATTAAGCATTGCTATTGCACACATTGATGATTTGAGGTTACGTTGGGTTGAATGCCATTACAACGGTTGCCTTGACAACCGGGTACATGTTTACATGGTGGCGTATATTAATAACACTAACAGTTAGCCACACAGAGATTACTAAATACTCTTATAGTATGATAAACAATATAAGTATTTATATGGCAGGTATTCGCTGTGTTTTATAAAATCTTTTTATTCAGTTTCAGAGCTGTATATCCGGGTTGCTATGGCAACCGGCGGACCTGCGCACTGAGCTCTGCAGGACGCCGGCGGCACTTCCGGTAGTACGTGGTGATGGTGGAGGGTAATGTATAAATGTTTGCTGCTTATTTGAGTTGTTGTAATGGTCTGAGGACGGGGCTAACCACCCCGAAACGTCACGTTGTTTAAATAAATATTATTACTTGTTTAAGACCCGGCGAGTGCGCTCCTATTTTCTGGAATTTATATATATATATATATATATATATATATATATATATATATATATATATATATATATATATATATATATAATATTACATTTTAATGCATTTGTCTAAGCAAAATGCATTAAAACTTGCACAACTGAAAGACTACAGGCTGTGGAGGTAATAATAGGTTTTACTCCCAGAGATGGGGAAAAAAAAAAAAGTTTGAGGTAATAGGATACTTAACAGTCCTCGTCAGGTTTGACAGTCAACAACCCAACAGGGTGTAGAGAGAATATAAAAGGCTAGATAAAGTTCCAGGGAACAATTGCAATATTCTTTGTTAATTTGTATATGCTGAAATATCTCTGTCAATTTATAGAGAAAGCTCTTTGTACCACAGTTATTGTTACTTAACGATTGAAAGTCATAAACACTTAAGTAGACGATTATAAGCCCCACCAGCTAGATGCATATGTAAAGCTGTAAATACTTGCAACTCCAACAAAGAGAGTATGGCTGCAGCCAAGATCCTCGAGCACTTGCCCACTCCTGGGTCACTCCGGTGGATTATATCACCGCTAAGATGGATACCCTCACGGATCTTTGGTTGTGACTGCTGCCTCTCCAAGGGTAAGCTGCCGGTCTGATGTGCTGTTTCTAAACCCACGAGACATGGGGGGGGAAGCCCAGATCTCTCAGAGCACCACCTACCCCTGTCTACAAGTGGGCGTTGCAATTTCAGCTTACTATCGGATCCTTTTTCTTGTACCCAGGGATTCTGAAATCAGCAGTACAGCTCACATGATCCAGATTCCTCTTTATCCACCGCTCTGGTCCGTTCCTTCCTGCAACATTGGCGGTATACACCGCAAATCTGCGATTTCCACAGCAGAAAGCTGTTACCGGCTTGAGGCCCAAACAAGCCCTTGGGTATCGTAGGGCCACGGGGCAAATGGCGGGGGAGATGGAAACGCGGAGACTACTTCGAGCACCCGCCACAGAGGATCACATTCAGCGTGACCAAGCTCCACCCCCAACAGGAAGTTCTAATACTTTCCTTGATAATTTTCCTTATAGATGTCAGAAAATCCAATTTTCTTGCCTTTCTCTCCAGTCTGCTATTCGTCCATCAGTGGCTCAATGCATAGAGGTGATTGAGCTGATGTTTGCTTCCATGGACATCATTCCTATTGCCCGGTTCCATCTGCGACCTCTGCAACTTTGCATGCTTAGTCAATGGAACGGAGACCATTCAGATTTATCACAGAGGATAAATCTGGATCCCCTAACAAGAATCTCTTGTGGTGGGGGCGGAGCTAGCCAGCCTAGGAGATGGCTGCTGTTTGACTGAGCTCCTGTGCCCTATCTAAGTGTGAACGCAATTGGCAATAGCCACCCTGCACTTTAAGGCTCTAAATTGCCAGACATGTGAGCTACTTTGATCAGGCATACGAATAAAATAGAGTGAATAGAGTCTCTATGTGAGGTGCGCAAATTTCCAAACCATTCAAATAGTGATAGATTCCGGTGTCTTTCTCGGAGGAGCAGGCAGCACTCTTGAGCAATGCGGTTAGACAAACACCTGTATGAACAGAGAGAAAGAGAGGCGCCTCATGGGACAGTATCGTGCCAGTGGAGATATCAAAACAGTGTGAAAGCACGTAAGTAAATGTACTCACAAAAGTGGCGGCATATATGAATGCCTAGTAGAGCAGGACGGGACTTTCTGTCACCCGACAGACAAACGCTCCAAAGCTTGGACGTTGGATCACGGAGCCCGTTAGCCAATCAGCGGCCACATGCAGTCAGCGTCAGTAGTAGGAGCTGTTCCAGGAGTAGCCAGTAACCAGATGTCACAGATCAGCGGACCAATCAGAAACAGGAGAGCGTAGAGCAAGTGAAGATATAAAAACTCGTATTTATTGAGTTAAATTAAAAACATGAAGCATACAGCAACGCGTTTCTCGACCTGCGGGTCGTTTCATCAGGCTGATAATCTGATTGATCAGGCATAAGATTTATAGGACCTGCTCCACACGTTACAGAGGATTCACCTCTATAGAGTGCACACGCTGTGCGCATAGGCTCACCGCATCCCAGACTCTACTAAGGGTTGATCGCATCAGACAGGACACCTGGGATAACACCAATGTGGGGCACTTGAAGAGAGATTCACCGGTAAGCCCACAGAATCGTTAAGGCACCTGCTCTTTGAAAACTGGAGCATGATACAATGTAAGGAAGGCTCCGTGATAGGCCGCAGCCTGCGCTAGAGTTTATATGCGCACTTGAAAATCTAGCTCCGGGACAGCAACACAGCAGTAGGGGAAATATTTCAAGAGGGTAAGAGAGGTGAAATATACAGTAAACTTAATGCAACAGTAATATTGAAGCCACATTCTCAATAACGATAACCACATAAATATCTCAAGCAGTGCACTTCAAAATCAAGCAGCCTAAAATAAGGGGTTATGCTGCATGCAAACATTTTTAAAGCTTCTGCAATTGAAATAATGTAATTACACCCTCTCCTCTATAAGCTATCATATATTGTTCAATATAAGCAAGAACTGCAGTTTTTATTTCTTGACAAGGGCTTTCAGCATTAGCAAAGATCCAAGGATCTTTATACAAAGCATCAATTCTTTCACCTCTCTCTTAAAGTTACAGCGACCAAAGAGAGGCCAGATCTCTTTAGATAACTATAGTCATGTCTCCAAAAAAGGTCAGTAAACCGGGCAAAAATGCCAAGCACTTGAAAACTTCTACTCACTCAGTAAACAGTTTTTTCAAGACATTAGAAGCTAAAGCAATAGCTCCCATAGAGGAAGCACTGCTGGACCAAAGGTCTAATCAAAGTTCATCAGACTCTGAAAGTGATCACACACCAGAAAATATCACTATCCCCACAGCTCTATTTAAAACAATCCCATCAAAAAAATATTTTTCCTCCCTTATTTCTCAGGTCAAGCAATGTATTAAAAACGAAATATCAGATCTCAAAAAGGATATCACGGATATCGGACATAGAGTTGAATCACTTGAAAACACCCAAGATTTGCATGCAGAGGCTATCTCTGACCTGCATAACACCATTTATAAGCAAGATACAACTATCACTGAGCTGGAAGATAAGATAGACGATGTTGAAAATCGCAGCAGACGTCACAATATCAGGCTGAGGGGAATCCCTGAAAACCAGGCATATGTAAAGAGTTGGACATCCCAATCCCTCAAATGGAAGAAAACACTACACCTCAAGAGGAACACACAAGTAAATCAATTCCCCTGCCACAAAGGAGGGAATGGAGACAGGCCCCTCAAAGGAAGATGCGCAAACCTGCACTGCCTACGCCTCCACCACTGGATGAAAGGGGGTAATAACAAATCATTACTTCCAAGGACTTTTCCTTACCATATGGGTCATTTTGTACAGGGACCTCTAACTGCAAGTATCACCAGCAATCCTTTACACATTAGACCTGAAGGCCCCCAGAGTTGATGATATGGAGCTTTAAAGGTTAAAATGTTAATTGTTAACTGATGTTGACTTTAATTTCTTATTCTCACTTAGTTGGGAGTTTATCTCCTTAAAGATAGAAATATGTTGTTTAAACACTTGTTAAAAATATTGTTTTTATTGTTATTCTTCTCTGTCTCTTTTCTTCTTTCCTTTTCTTTTCTATTCTCTTTTCTCTCCTATCTAAGCATTTATCGCCAAATGTACCTATATCAGAATGCAATGTGTGTTATTGCTCACTAGCTTCATTAATACCTATATACCATGATGGTTAGTCGCACACCACAAAACCTAAACATCTTCACACAAAACACCAAAGGCCTCAATTGCCCGAATAAAAGAAGAATGGCCATTCTAGACCTCTAAAAAAAGGGAGGACACATACTAATGCTCCAAGAAACCCACTTTAAAGGGAAAAATATCCCCAAATATTTTTCCACACATTACCCCCTGCACTTCCACAGCACCAACCCACACAAAAAAATTAATGGGGTCAGCATCTTAATCCACAAATCAGTCCCCTTCACTAAGACACATTATATGCGATAAGGAAGGCAGATATTTATGTTTAAAAGGCCTTCTCTATGGCAAACCAGTAACTTTAATAAATGTTTACACCCCAAACTCACATCAAGATAAATTCATAACCTCAGTAGTGGACTTAATTCTTAAAGAAGCAAAGGGTTCCCTAATCATGTCCGGAGATTTGAACTTCCCTCTTGACCCCACAGTCGATTGCTCAAATCCCATTACTAGAGCTAAAACTCCAAACCTTCATAATATCTGGCAGAAGTTCAAACTTCTCGGTTTACACAATACTTGGAGATACTTTAACCCCCAAAAACTGGATTTCACCTTCTTCTCCCATCCTAATCGTAACTATTCTAGGCTGGATTATATCCTAGTAGACCACCTAGTCCTATCCCACACTACACACTCATATATACACCATACAACACGGTCAGATCATTCTTTAGTAGCATGCACCATAAAATGGCCAACGGCTCCTCTCAGAGCTTTCCAGTGGAGATTGGAAGACTCATTATTACTAGACCCAGTGCAAAAAATCTTTTTTGGAACACATAACCTCATATTTCTTTCATGTAATTAGCAAGAGTCCATGAGCTAGTGACGTATGGGATATACATTCCTACCAGGAGGGGCAAAGTTTCCCAAACCTCAAAATGCCTATAAATACACCCCTCACCACACCCACAATTCAGTTTTACAAACTTTGCCTCCCGTGGAGGTGGTGAAGTAAGTTTGTGCTAGATTCTACGTTGATATGCGCTTCGCAGCAGGCTGAAGCCCGGTTTTCCTCTCAGAGTGCAGTGAATGTCAGAGGGATGTGAAGAGAGTATTGCCTATTTGAATTCAATGGTCTCCTTCTACGGGATCTATTTCATAGGTTCTCTGTTATCGGTCGTAGAGATTCATCTCTTACCTCCCTTTTCAGATCGACGATATACTCTTATATACCATTACCTCTACTGATTCTCGTTTCAGTACTGATTTGGCTATCTACTATATGTAGATGAGTGTCCTGGGGTAAGTAAGTCTTATTTTTTGTGACACTCTAAGCTATGGTTGGGCACTTTATATATAAAGTTCTAAATATATGTCTTTAAACTTATATTTGCCTTGATTCAGGATGATCAATATTCCTTATTTTAGACAATCAGTTTCATTATTTGGGATAATGCATATGAATAATCAATTTATTTCTTACCTTAAAAATTGTTTCAAATTGACTTTTTTCCCTGTGGGCTGTTAGGCTCGCGGGGGCTGAAAATGCTTCAATTTATTGCGTCCTTCTTGGCGCAGACTTTTTTGGCGCAAAAAATATTTTATCATCAAGTTGTACGTGATTACGTAATTTTTTTGACGTTTTGCGCCAAAAATGTGGGCGTCACCGGATGTGGCGTCATTCTTGGCGGCAAAAAATTTTAAGATGCCAATAATGTGGGCGTCTTTTTTGGCGCTAAAAAATGTGGGCGTTATTCTTGTCTCCACCTTTTTTTCACATTATTTCAGTCTCATTTTTCATTGCTTCTGGTTGCTAGAGGTTTGTTCATTGGCATTTTTTTCCATTCCTGAAACTGTCATTTAAGGAATTTGATAATTTTGCTTTATATGTTGTTTTTTCTATTACATATTGCAAGATGTCTCAGATTGACCCTGGATCAGAATCCACTTCTGGAAAGACGCTGCCTGATGCTGGTTCTACCAAAGTTAAGTGCATTTGTTGTAAACTTGTGGTAACTGTTCCTCCGGCTGTAGTTTGTGATGAATGTCATGATAAGCTTGCTAATGCAGATAGTATTTCCATTAGTAATATACCATTACCTGTTGCTGTTCCCTCAACATCTAATACTCAGGATGTTCCTGTTAATATAAAAGAATTTGTTTCTAAATCTATTAGGAAGGCTATGTCTGTTATTCCTCCTTCCAGTAAACGTAAAAGGTCTTTTAAAACTTCTAATTTTTCAGATGAAATTTTAAATGACCGTCATCATTCTGATTTGTCTGTTTCTGATGAGGATTTTTCTGGTTCAGAGGATTCTGTCTCAGATATTGACACTGATAAATCTTCATATTTATTTAAAATTGAATTTATTCGCTCTTTACTTAAAGAAGTTTAAATCGCATTAGAGATGGAGGAATCTAGTCCTCTTGATACTAAATCTACTAAGCATTTAAATTCGGTTTTTAAGCCTCCTATGGTTTTTCCAGAAGTTTTTCCTGTCCCTGATGCTATTTCTGAAGTAATTTATAGGGAATGGAATAATATGGGTACTTCATTTACTCCTTCTCAAAGGTTTAAGAAATTGTATCCTGTGCCATCTGACAGATTAGAGTTTTGGGACAAAATCCATAAAGTTGATAGGGCTATCTCTACTCTTGCTAAACGTACTACTATTCCTACGGCAGATAGTACTTCCTTTAAGGATCCTTTAGATAGGAAGATTGAATCCTTTCTAAGGAAAGCTTATTTATGTTCAGGTAATCTTCTTAGGCCTGCTATTTCTTTGGCTGATGTTGCTGCCGCTTCCACTTTTTGGTTGGAGGCTTTAGCACAACAAGTATCAGACCATAATACTCATAGCATTGTTAAACTTCTTCAACATGCTAATAACTTTATTTGTGATGCCATCTTTGATATCATTAGAGTTGATGTCAGGTATATGTCTTTAGCTATTTTAGCTAGAAGAGCTTTATGGCTTAAAACTTGGAATGCAGATATGTCTTCTAAGTCAACTTTGCTTTCTCTTTCTTTCCAAGGTAATAAATTATTTGGTTCCCAGTTGGATTCTATTATTTCAACTGTTACTGGGGGGAAAGGAACTTTTTTGCCTCAGGACAAAAAATCTAAAGGTAAATATAGGGCTGCTAATCGTTTTCGTTCCTTTCGTCAGAATAAGGAACAGAAGCCTGACCCTTCCCCTAAAGGAACGGTTTCTGTTTGGAAACCTTCTCCAATCTGGAATAAATCCAAGCCTTTTAGAAAGTCAAAACCAGCTCCCAAGTCCACATGAAGGTGCGGCCCTCATTCCAGCACAGCTGGTAGGGGGCAGGTTACGTTTTTTCAAAGACATTTGGATCAATTCGATTCACAGTCTTTGGATTCAGAACATTGTTTCACAAGGGTACAGAATAGGTTTCCAGGTAAGGCCGCCTGCGAAGAGATTTTTTTCTCTCTCGCATTCCAATAAGTGAAGGCTCAGGCATTTCTGAAATGTGTTTCAGATCTAGAGTTGGCTGGAGAAATTGTGCCAGTTCCAGTTCTGGAACAGGGTCTGGGGTTTTACTCAAATCTATTCATTGTACCAAAGAAGGAGAATTCCTTCAGACCAGTTCTGGATCTAAAGATATTGAATCGTTATGTAAGGATACCAACATTCAAAATGGTAACTATAAGGACTATTCTGCCTTTTGTTCAGCAAGGGCATTATATGTCCACAATAGATTTACAGGATGCATATCTTCATATTCCGATTCATCCAGATCACTTTCAGTTTCTGAGATTCTCTTTTCTAGACAAGCATTACCAGTTTGTGGCCCTTCCGTTTGGCCTAGCAACAGCTCCAAGGATCTTTTCAAAGGTTCTCAGTGCCCTTCTCTCTGTAATCAGAGAACAGGGTATTGCGGTATTTCCTTATTTGGACGTTATCTTGGTACTTGCTCAGTCTTCACATTCTGCAGAATCTCATACGAATCAACTTGTGTCGTTTCTTCAAAGACATGGTTGGAGGATCAATTTATCAAAGAGTTCGTTGATTCCTCAGACTCAGGTAACCTTTTTGGGTTTTCAAATAGATTCAGTGTTCATGACCTTGTCTCTAACAGAAAAAAGACGTCTGAAATTGGTTTCAGCCTGTCGAAACCTTCAGTCTCAATCATTCCCTTCGGTAGCTTTATGCATGGAAATTCTAGGTCTCATGACTGCTGCATCGGACGCAATCCCCTTTGCTCGTTTTCACATGCGACCTCTTCAGCTTTGTATGCTGAACCAATGGTGCAGGGATTATACAAAGATATCACAATTAATATCCTTAAATCCCAATGTACGACACTCTCTGACGTGGTGGATAGATCACCATTGTTTAGTCCAAGGGGCTT
Organism: Bombina bombina; assembly: GCF_027579735.1. Taxonomy (NCBI): domain Eukaryota; kingdom Metazoa; phylum Chordata; class Amphibia; order Anura; family Bombinatoridae; genus Bombina; species Bombina bombina. The sequence goes on along the minus strand of NC_069500.1, from coordinate 621,019,746 downwards.
CTTTTGTTCTTCCAACCTGGACTGTGATCTCAACAGATGCGAGTCTGTCAGGTTGGGGAGCTGTATGGGGATCTCTGACAGCGCAGGGGGTTTGGGAATCTCAGGAGGCGAGATTACCAATAAACATTTTGGAACTCTGTGTGATTTTCAGAGCTCTTCAGTTCTGGCCTCTTCTAAAGAGAGAATCGTTTATTTGTTTTCAGACAGACAATGTCACAACCGTGGCATATGTCAATCATCAAGGTGGGACTCACAGTCCTCAGGCTATGAAAGAAGTATCTCGGATACTTGTATGGGCGGAATCCAGCTCCTGTCTAATCTCTGCGGTTCACATCCCAGGTGTAGACAATTAGGAAGCGGATTATCTCAGTCGCCAGACGTTACATCCGGGCGAATGGTCCCTTCACCCAGAGGTATTTCTTCAGATTGTTCAAATCTGGGGACTTCCAGAAATAGATCTGATGGCCTCTCATCTAAACAAGAAACTTCCCAGGTATCTGTCCAGATCCAGAGATCCTCAGGCGGAGGCAGTGGACGCGTTGTCGCTTCCTTGGAATTATCATCCTGCCTATATCTTTCCGCCTCTAGTTCTTCTTCCAAAAGTGATTTCCAAAATTCTAATGGAACGTTCGTTTGTACTGCTGGTGGCTCCAGCATGGCCTCACAGGTTTTGGTATGCGGATCTCATTCGGATGGCCACTTGCCAACCTTGGACTCTTCCGTTAAGACCAGACCTATATCAAGGCCCTTTTTTCCATCAGGATCTCAAATCATTAAATTTGAAGGTATGGAAATTGAACGCTTGATTCTTAGTCATAGAGGTTTCTCTGACTCAGTAATTAATACAATGTTACAGGCTCGTAAATCTGTGTCTAGGAAGATTTATTATCGAGTCTGGAAGACTTACATTTCTTGGTGTTCTTCTCATAAATTCTCCTGGCATTCTTTTAGAATTCCTAGAATTTTACAGTTTCTTCAGGATGGTTTGGATAAAGGTTTGTCGGCAAGTTCCTTGAAAGGACAAATCTCTGCTCTTTCTGTTCTTTTTCACAGAAAGATTGCTAATCTTCCTGATATTCATTGTTTTATACAGGCTTTGGTTCGTATCAAACCTGTCATTAAGTCAATCTCTCCTCCTTGGAGTCTTAATTTGGTTCTGAGGGCTTTACAAGCTCCTCCGTTTGAACCTATGCATTCTCTGGACATTAAATTACTCTCTTGGAAAGTTCTGTTCCTTTTGGCCATCTCTTCTGCTAGAAGAGTTTCTGAGTTATCTGCTCTTTCTTGTGAATCTCCTTTTCTGATTTTTCATCAGGATAAGGCAGTGTTGCGGACTTCATTTAAATTTTTACCTAAAGTTGTGAATTCTAACAACATTAGTAGAGAAATTGTTGTTCCTTCATTGTGTCCTAATCCTAAGAATTCAAAGGAGAGATCTTTACATTCTTTGGATGTAGTAAGAGCTTTGAAATATTATGTTGAAGCTACTAAAGATTTTAGAAAGACTTCTAGTCTATTTGTTATCTTTTCTGGGTCCAGAAAAGGTCAGAAGGCCTCCGCCATTTCTTTGGCGTCTTGGTTAAAGTCTTTGATTCATCATGCTTATGTAGAGTCGGGTAAATCCCCGCCTCAAAGAATTACGGCTCATTCTACTAGGTCAGTTTCTACTTCCTGGGCGTTTAGGAATGAAGCTTCTGTTGATCAGATTTTCAAAGCAGCAACTTGGTCTTTGCATACTTTTACTAAATTCTACCATTTTGATGTGTTTTTTTCTTCTGAAGCAGTTTTTGGTAGAAAAGTACTTCAGGCAGCTGTTTCAGTTTGATTCTTCTGCTTATAATTTCAGTTTTTTTCATTATTGAGATTAAAACTTTTTTTTGGGTTGTGGATTATTATTTTTCAGCAGAATTGGCTGTCTTTATTTTATCCCTCCCTCTCTAGTGACTCTTGCGTGGAAGTTCCACATCTTGGGTATTTATTATCCCATATGTCACTAGCTCATGGACTCTTGCTAATTACATGAAAGAAAACATAATTTATGTAAGAACTTACCTGATAAATTCATTTCTTTCATATTAGCAAGAGTCCATGAGGCCCACCCTTTTTTGTGGTGGTTATGATTTTTTTTGTATAAAGCACAATTATTCCAATTCCTTATTTTGATGCTTTCGCTCCTTTCTTATCACCCCACTTCTTGGCTATTCGTTAAACTGAATTGTGGGTGTGGTGAGGGGTGTATTTATAGGCATTTTGAGGTTTGGGAAACTTTGCCCCTCCTGGTAGGAATGTATATCCCATACATCACTAGCTCATGGACTCTTGCTAATATGAATGAAATGAATTTATCAGGTAAGTTCTTACATAAATTATGTTTTCTCCATAAATGCCACCCTTTGGGAAGCCCACAAAAGCACTATAAGAGGCGAGTTCATTAAATCTGCCGCCCAAATCAAAAGGAAAAGCCGAGAGGAGATAAATCTTTTAGCTATAGACATTGCGGACCTAGATTTCAAACACAAATCTAACCCCTCTGACAATACTATTCTTGACCAACACAAATCTAAAAGAGAAAAAAATAAACTCTTTACTGCATATTAAATCACAAAAGCATTTTTTTCATCTACAACAAAACTTCTACAGGGAAAGCTTCTAGCTAGGGCATTAAAAAAGCAACAACAGAAAACTTATATCCATTCCATCAAGACTTCAGATGGCAAACAATTAGAAGACACTACATCCATAGCCAAAGAGTTCAAGAAATTCTATCACAAACTTTATAATCTTTTCCCACTTAGGGACCCTCAAAATCATGCACTCCACTGTAACCAATACCTAGACAACCTGCCCATCCCCAAACTAAATCCTGACCAATGTTATCACCTAGACCGACCTATTCAGTCTCCGGAAGTATTAGAGGCAATAAAGCAACTAAAACAAAATAAAGCTCCTGGCCCAGACGGCTTTACGGGTCTATATTATAAAACCTTCGCTTCACTCCTAGTACCACACTTGACATCCCTATTTAACTCCATACCAGAAAAGTTCTCTTTCCCTGACACTATGATGCAAGCCAACACCTTAGTTATAGCTAAGCCTGGCAAGCCCCCGAACACGCCGGCAAATTTTAGGCCAATCTCCTTATTGAACATTGATCTCAAATGCCTTAACCAAATTCTACCATCCATAGTTCACCAGGATCAGGTAGGTTTTGTCCCACATAGAAAAGCAAAAGATAACACGGTCAAAGTACTTAATTTGCTGGAATATGTCACACAAAATAAGACCCCGACTGTTTTTGTATCCACTGACACTGAAAAATGTTTTGACCGACTGGACTGGACTGGACATACCTACTCTCGACCTTGCAACATTTTCACATCCCAGACTCTCTTATCCAAAAAATTCTTGCTCTATATTCAAATCCTACGGCAAAGGTTAGGATTAATAGAACCCTTTGAAATTCGAAATGGCTCTAGACAAGGCTGCCTCCTCTCGCCACTTCTCTTTATTTTATCCCTTGAGCCTCTGGCTATTAAAATAAGGCTAAACAATCAAATTCAAGGAATAACTATTGCACACCAAACGCATAAACTAGCCATATTCGCAGACAACATTCTCCTGACACTCACAAACCCTACACTATCTTTACAACAGGTAACCACTGAATTAACACACTTAGTGACAATATCAAACTTCCTAGTAAACATGACTAAATCTGAATACTTACCTATAAATTTGCCAACCCACACCCTTAATATCCTAAAGTCTACTTGTCCCCTTAAGCAACAAACCAAATACCTAAAATACCTTGGCATCCACATTACCCCAGATAAGACAGATTTACGCAGGTATAACTATGGTAATCTAATCGCAGAGATTCTGACTCTAACATCCCACTGGCTCCCAAAAAATATATCATGGTTAGGTAGAATACAAGCAACAAAAATGACTTTACTTCCAAAAGTTCTATACCTTCTCCAGACAGTCCCCATCCTAGGCATACAAAAAGACTTAGATACTATGCAAAGGATCATAAACGAATACATTTGGAGACGTAGGCCCCCGCGGATTAATAAAAATACACTCTTTAAATCCCCAGCAGAGGGAGGCCTAGGGGTCCCCCATCTTCACTCCTATAAACTCGCCATATCTCTACAGAGAATACACGAGTGGTACAAATTTGGTACACCCAATTATAAAAGCTGGGTGCAAATTGAAACTGACCTAGCTATTACACACGACCTAAATACTGCAAGCTGGAACCCTGCTTTCTTTAACAGGCATTCCATTTCCTCATCTTCAATTTCCAATGAGACTTGGTCAGATTGGAAGCATATCTGTAAAGCGCCAAACAAAATCTCCTCCAGATACTCACCCCTTACCACATTATTGAATAACCCAGAATTTAAACCTGGCAAAAGTCTAGAATATAGCTCCCTCACAGATCCCCTAAGACTACTCCCCATGTATCTCCTAATAGATGATGCTGAGAATATCAAAGACAAGTCCCAACTTGACTTAATAGAACACCTGTTCTTCTCATCTTGGTTCCGCATACCCCAAATGAGACACTATATAATGTCACATAAACTCAAAAAAGACCTAACTCGCCCCCTCACGGTATTTGAGCAGATATGCATATCTAAAGGGGAAATAAAAGGAGTAATTTCCAAATTGTATAAACTTACCTTAATGCACACTTTCCCGGACTTCCCCTCTTACACTAGAAGATGGGATAGCGAGCTGCCCCTAAATACACCAGAAAAACATGGCTACACAGATTCTCTAACCTACTACACTCAGGACATTCGGCCCATGCAAAATAAACCAACATCAAACTAATGATGAGGTGGTACCTAACGCCAGCTAGAATTAAATACATATACAAACAAACCTCAGGCTCATGCTGGAGGGGTTTCTCCAAGGAGGGACATCTATCCCACATCTGGTGGGAATGCGAACATATTAAACCATATTGGTCTAATATCTTCACGAATATTAATAAAACCTTAAACACTCAAATATCGCCCAGCCCAGAATTAATAATGCTAAGCCAACCTCCGACAGTCACTTGTAAAATAAGAAAACATTTATTCCACATCATGCTTACTGCAGCTAACCAGATAATACAGAGAAAATGGAAATCGGCAGTTGTGCCCACCGTAACAGAATGGATAGATTTAGTTAACAAAAACCTATTGCTAGAGAGATTATACTATCTAAAACTAGGTCAGCTATCACTATACCTGGACATGATGTTTTTGTGGGAATCTTTCAAATATAGTGAACAGAGCATATAACATACTTCTGAGATAACACAAGTAACTAAAGAGATATAGAACTCTATCGTTCATAATTATTTCCTTGTTTCTCTCTCTTTTTCCTTCCCTTTCCTTAATCTCAATATCCCTCTTTTCTTTCATGTAATTAGCAAGAGTCCATGAGCTAGTGACGTATGGGATATACATTCCTACCAGGAGGGGCAAAGTTTCCCAAACCTCAAAATGCCTATAAATACACCCCTCACCACACCCACAATTCAGTTTTACAAACTTTGCCTCCCGTGGAGGTGGTGAAGTAAGTTTGTGCTAGATTCTTCGTTGATATGTGCTTCGCAGCAGGCTGGAGCCCGGTTTTCCTCTCAGCGTGCAGTGAATGTCAGAGGGATGTGAAGAGAGTATTGCCTATTTGAATACCATGATCTCCTTCTACGGGATCTATTTCATAGGTTCTCTGTTATCGGTCGTAGAGATTTCTTCTCCTACCTCCCTTTTCAGATCGACGATATACTCTAATATACTATTACCTCTACTGATTCTCGTTTCAGTACTGGTTTGGCTATCTACTATATGTAGATGAGTGTCTTGGGGTAAGTAAGTCTTATTTTATTATGACACTCTTAAGCTATGGTTGGGCACTTTATTTATAAAGTTCTAAATATATGTGTTTAAACTTATATTTGCCATGGTATGGAAATTGAACGCTTGATTCTTAGTCATGGAGGTTTCTCTGACTCAGTAATTAATACTATGTTACAGGCTCGTAAATCTGTGTCTAGGAAGATTTATTATCGAGTCTGGAAGACTTACATTTCTTGGTGTTCTTCTCATAAATTCTCCTGGCATTCTTTTAGAATTCCTAGAATTTTATAGTTTCTTCAGGATGTTTTGGATAAAGGTTTGTCTGCAAGTTCCTTGAAAGGACAAATCTCTGCTCTTTCTGTTCTTTTTCACAGAAAGATTGCTAATCTTCCTGATATTCATTGTTTTGTACAGGCTTTGGTTCGTATCAAACCTGTCATTAAGTCAATCTCTCCTACTTGGAGTCTTTATTTGGTTCTGAGGGCTTTACAAGCTCCTCCGTTTGAACCTATGCATTCTCTGGATATTAAATTACTTTCTTGGAAAGTTCTGTTCCTTTTGGCCATCTCTTCTGCTAGAAGAGTTTTTGAGTTATCTACTCTTTCTTGTGAATCTCCTTTTCTGATTTTTCATCAGGATAAGGCGGTGTTGCGGAGTTCATTTAAATTTTTACCTAAGGTTGTGAATTCTAACAACATTAGTAGAGAAATTGTTGTTCCTTCATTGTGTCCTAATCCTAAGAATTCTCTGGAGAGATCTTTACATTCTTTGGATGTAGTAAGAGCTTTAAAATATTATGTTGAAGCTACTAAAGATTTTAGAAAGACTTCTAGTCTATTTGTTATCTTTTCTGGTTCCAGGAAAGGTCAGAAGGCCTCCGCCATTTCTTTGGCGTCTTGGTTAAAGTCTTTGATTCATCATGCTTATGTTGAGTCGGGTAAATCTCCGCCTCAAAGGATTACGGCTCATTCTACTAGGTCAGTTGCTACTTCCTGGGCGTTTAGGAATGAAGCTTCTGTTGATCAGATTTGCAAAGCAGCAACTTGGTCTTCATTGCATACTTTTACTAAATTCTACCATTTTGATGTTTTCTCTTCTTCTGAAGCAGTTTTTGGTAGAAAAGTACTTCAGGCAGCTGTTTCAGTTTGATTCTTCTGCTTATAATTTCATTTTTTTTCATTATTAAGATTAAAACTTTTGTTTTGGGTTGTGGATTATTTTTCAGCGGAATTGGCTGTCTTTATTTTATACCTCCCTCTCTAGTGACTCTTGCGTGGAAGTTCCACATCTTGGGTATTTATTATCCCATACGTCACTAGCTCATGGACTCTTGCTAATTACATGAAAGAAAACATAATTTATGTAAGAACTTACCTGATAAATTCATTTCTTTCATATTAGCAAGAGTCCATGAGGCCCACCCTTTTTTGTGGTGGCTATGATTTTTTTGTATAAAGCACAATTATTCCAATTCCTTATTTTGATGCTTTCGCTCCTTTCTTATCACCCCACTTCTTGGCTATTCGTTAAACTGAATTGTGGGTGTGGTGAGGGGTGTATTTGTAGGCATTTTGAGGTTTGGGAAACTTTGTCCCTCCTGGTAGGAATGTATATCCCATACGTCACTAGCTCATGGACTCTTGCTAATATGAAAGAAATGAATTTATCAGGTAAGTTCTTACATAAATTATGCTTTTATAAGGCAAATGACAAAATACCACTGATGTACAGTATCATATCAAGTCTACACCACAAACTTAATGAGAAATAGATTTCTGTCCTCCTATTGTTGAAGGTTGGGAAGGTTCATACGTTACACATCCTAGTGTAGAGACTCTGAGCCTACCAAAGTTACAGCGATACTGTGAAGAGACTTTAAGCCTGAGGCATCACGAAAAAGACTCTAGATTATTGTGCTATGTATTATGTTAATGTAAAAATTTTCCTTTTTCCTCGCTAGGAAAATAGATCTGCTTTTGTCTTATTGTTGATGTATTAATACAAAACTCAATAAAAATAACATGCAAAAAAAAAAAATCTCTCGTGGTGGATTTCACAGGACCATCTCGGGGCACTTGCTTCCTGAGACTTTCCTGGGTGATCTGTTGAGCTGTTAGGGTTCTCTAAAAGCTCAGGGCCTGTGGTCTTGGGAAGAGTCTTCTCTTCCCATAAACATCTTGGCGTTAAGAGCAATCTTCAATGCCTTGACAGCTTGGCCTCAGTTATCTTTAGTCCGGTTTATCAGATTCAAGTCGGACAACATCACCTCAGTGGCTTACATCAACCACCAGGGAGGAACTCGGAGTTCCTTGGCCATGAAAGAGGTGACTTGCATTCTGCAGTGGGCGGAAGCTCACAATTGTCTTTTATCTGCCATCTACATTCCAGGAGGGGACAATTGGGAGGTGGATTTTCTGAGCAGACAGACTTTTCATCCCGGGGAGTGGGCACTCCATCCGGAGGTGTTCTCAAGGATATCCCTCAGGTGGGGGGTTCCAGAGTTGGATCTGATGGCGTCTTGTCAAAGCACCAAGCTCCCAAAGTACGGTTCAAGGTCCAGATATTCTCAGGCTGCTCTGATAGATGCCTTGGCGGTTCCTTGGGATTTCAGACTAGCATACCTGTTTCCTCCGTTTGCTCTCCTTCCATGAGTTATTGCTTGTATCAAGCACGAGAGAGCATCTGTGATTCTAATAGCTCCTGCCTGGCCTCTCAAGGATCTGGTTTGCAGATCTGGTGAAGATGTCATCTCTTCCACCTTGGAGGTTTCTTCTGAGGAAGGACCTTCTAATTCAGGTTCCATTCATCCATCAAAATCTAGATTCTCTGAAGCTGACTGATTCTCTGAAGCTGGAGATTGAACGCCTAGCCCTATCTAGATGTGGTTTTTCGGAAGCGGTCATTGATACTATGCTTCAAGCTCGTAAACCTGTTACTCGCAGGATTTACCACAAGATTTGGCATAAATACCTTTTTTGGTGTGAAGCTAAAGGTTTTTCCTGGAGTCGGGTGAGAATTCCCCAAATTTTATCGTTTCTTCAGGATGGCCTGGAGAAAGGTTTGTCCGTTAGTACTCTGATAGGTCAGATTTCTGCACTGTCTATTTTTTTGCACAAATGTCTGGCAGATTTTCCAAATGTTCAAGCTTTTGTACAGGCCCTGGTCAGAATCAGGCCTGTGTTTGAACCTGTTCCTCCTCCTTGGAGTCTTAACCTAGTTCTTAAAGTTTTGCAGCATGTTCCATTTGAGCCTGCTTTAAAGTTATCTTGGAAGGTTCTGTTTCTCCTTGCTATTTCTTCCACTCGCAGAGTTTCTGAGCTTTCAGCTCTGCTGTGTGATTCCCCGTACCTTATTTTTCATGTAGATAAGGCGGTCCTTCGTACTAAATTGGGGTGGTGTCGGATCGAAACATTAATCAGGAAATTGTTGTTCCTTTTTTTTTCGTCCTAATCCTTCTTCTCATAAGGAACGTCTCTTGCATAATTTGGATGTTGTGCGTGCTCTAAAATTTTTACCTCCAAGCTACCAAAAATTTTCGGCAATCTTCTGCCCTGTTTGTTATTTCCTCTGGAAAGCGTAAGGTTCAGAAGGCCAATTCTACTACTCTTTCACTCTAGTTAAGAAGTATGATTCGGTTTGCTTATGAGACTGCTGGACAGCAGCCTCCTGAGAGAATTACGGCTAATTCCACTAGGGCTGTCTCCTCTTGGGCTTTCAAAAATTAAGCTTCTGTGGAACAGATTTGCTAGGCGGCAACATGATCCTCTTTGCATACCTTTTCTAAATTCTTCAAATTTTTATACTTTTGCCTCGGCTGAGGCCTCTTTTGGGAGAAAGGTGCTTCAAGCGGTGGTGCCTTCTGTTTAGGTCTTCCTGCCTTTTTCATCCTCCCTGTTTATTCCGTGTCCTCTAGCTTGGGTATTGGTTCCCACTAGTAATTGGAATTTCTTTTTTTTTTTTTTTAAATAATTTTTATTGATTTTCCAACAATATACCAAATAAAACAGAAACATAAACATAAATGTGTCATGTACATGAAATTTCATCTTAAGTTCATTTATCATCGAACATCATTTGTTATTTATCTTTTGTCGTTATTCCTTTATCCTTTCCTTTTGTTTATTACAATAAGTGTACAAAAAATACATAATCACGAGAAAAAATCCTCTTACACATATAAAATCTTAGCAGGACATATCATAGTATACAATATATGCGGTGTATACTTCAAGGCAACCTCGAAATCAACGGAAACAAAACAAGACAAAACAAAACAAAGCAAAACGAGAAAAAAACAAAAAAAAAAAAACAAAAAAAAAAAAAAAGGGTCCGCCCTCCTCCAGCGGCCCGAACTCCCAGGCCCCCATCCACCCCCCAAGCATCACTCCTGACCCACTACCCATTCTCTGGGGAAGTGACCTGCATGTATATTTGTCAGTATGAACTCCGATTCACGGAATGGTTTTATCATCTTTCTTTGACATGCCGGGGGCAGGGACATAACAAAAGTTTCCCACTTCCGAAAAAAAGTGACTAGATGCGCTTCCTGAGGGTAAGGAATATTAAATTGTTCTAGAGTAAATTGATTTAGTAGGGCTTTTTTAAAGTGGGATATTTGGGGTGCATCTCGCGCTTTCCATAGTTTCAGGATGAGAATGCGTCCCGTTAGTATAATTGTATTGATAAGACTATAGTTTTTAATTATGCCTTGATACTTTGTTAGGAAAAAAATATCAGTGGGCTTTAATTGATGGTCTAAGTGTAGGATTGTATTCATCCAGTAAGTTATCTTCTTCCAATATTGGCTAATTTTGGGACAAGCCCACAGGCAATGAAATAGATCAAGCCTCTGCTGCCGAGCATCTGGGGCAAAGAATGTTAGTCTTATGCCATTTAGATAGCAACTTAGGTGTCTGATATCTCAGTAGACCTATTTTAATCTGAGACTCTCTCCATGAGGTTGGAACCCAACTTTGTTGTGTTATCTTGAAACTTTCGATAATCGTCTGCTCTTCTATATCTGGGAAATAGAAAGACCATTTTACTGTCATATCCATGATTTGAATATTAGAAGGCATTTGAACTATGAGTGAATATAATGGAGAGATTGCATATACATCAGATGCGTATAAAGTTAGCCTAGTCTGGATATCCCCTAAAGACCAATTATTTCCAAAGTTATAGAGTAATTCTTGAAGGTAATGTCTTATTTGCAAGTAAGCGTAGAACTCGCGTGTCCCCAACTCTTATTTCTGCACTAGTTCTGCGAACGATACTGGCAAGCCCATATTTCCCAGAATCTGCCCTACAAATTTCAAACCTTTTGTCTCCCAATCCTTAAAGATCCGATTAGACAACCCGGGTAAAAAATTAGGGTTACCACATATAGATAAATAATTCGAGACATGTACAGGACATTCTAGAGTGCTGCATAGTTTCTGCCATGCCATTATGACGTTCTTGAACATAGTAAAATAAAAAATGTTCGATGGTAGTGAAGTCAAGGGGCAATGAAGTAAGGTCTTCAGATAGAAGGGAGCGACCAACTCTGATTCCCAGGAGAAGGAAGAAATGTGGTCCTTTTCCGTTAGCCAGTCTATCGCAGTCCTAGAAATACACGCCAGGTTATAAGCCTGAATATTGGGGAGAGCCAGACCCGCTGCCAGCTTGTTATTCATAAGTCGATAGCTTGCTATTCTAGGTTTAGAACCTTTCCATAGAAAGTGCGTGCATACTTTATTATACTTAGTAATCTCTTTTTTGTGCAGAAATAACGGTATATTTTGTAAAATATATAGGAGTTTGGGGAAAATAACTGTTTTAATCAGCATCACACGTGCCGAAAGAGATATGGGTAATCCAACCCACTCCTCCAGTTTTTTACCGCATTGTTCCAGGCAATCTATAAAATTTGCCTTGTACCACTCCGCCGGATTACGCGATAGTCTCAAACCTAAGTAAGAGATTTGTAAAACTTCTAGAAATGGGTGGTCTATAGTGGATGTAAGGTCCTTATGTAGCCATAATAATTCTGATTTTGAGGTATTTATCTTATACCCTGATATCTCTCCAAAATCTGAAATAATACCCTGCAAAATTGGCAGCGCTGTACTAAGATTGGATAAAAATAAAAGTAGGTCATCCGCGTATAAGAGCAAAACGTGTTTCTCCCCTGCCAACGAAATACCCTCTAGCTCTTGCCGTAATAGTAAAGCCAAAGGTTCTAAACTGATGTTGAATAAAAGAGGGGAGAGAGGGCAACCCTGTCTAGTACCTCTATGTAAAGTCAATCTTTGGGATAAGACGTTATTAATGATCAGTGCAGATGTCGGAGCTTTATAGATTAATCTGATATAGTCATTAAATTTACCAGATAAGCCAAATTGTTCAAGGGAGAATAACAAATGTTCCCAATTGACGCAGTCAAATGCCTTTTCTGCATCAACCGTTAGGATTGCTTTATCCATAGTCTTATGCTGATTGGGAAGCATCTGTCTGTTCCAGTAAGCCTCAATTAGTATTAATAATTTACGCATATTTTTTACGGGATTTCGTCCTGGCATAAAACCCGTTTGGTCCTTATGTATTATGCTCCCAATACATGGTTTCAGGCGGTTGGCAAGAATGGCGGCTAAGATCTTATAGTCCGTGTTTAGGACAGATATGGGCCGATATGAATTGGGTATCTCGGGGTCTTTGCCCTTTTTCAGAATTAGAGAAATATTCGCGGCAGCGAAATACTGGGAACAGCTAGAATTTTCTGAAAAATAATAGTTAAATAACTTTTCTAGTACTGGTACCACGTGTGACTCTAAAATCCTATAGAATTCAATGGGGAACGCATCAGGTCCGCCGCTTTATTTGGTTTGGCATGTTTAATTGCGACTGTTATCTCCTCTTCAGATATAGGTACATTTAAAGAGTTCCTCATTTCCTCTGACAGTTTTGGGACCTTTATCCTTTGCCAGAATTCTGTTTTCTTAATTGGATTCGGGGTCTCTGATTTGAATACCTCTTGAAAGTATTCTACGAACACTCGTTCAATATCGGGATGCTTCGTGTAACGTACAGTACCCTGCTTAATTGCAGGAATGGCTTGCCGTGGGGCAGATTTGACCAACCTGGCCAAAAATTTTGCAGACCTTCCTTTATGGCCGCCATACAGTGCTTTCGATCTAATGTCCTCCTGTACGCTGTTTTGTTTTATGTGAATATCACGTACTGTCTTGGCGTTTACATATGTCTCCCAATGTTGTTTAATGGGATTATTAATGTAAACTCTATATGCATTTTTGACTTGATTAGCCATTTGCCTATCAACCTGAGTGTATTTCTTTTTCAAAGAGATAGTATAAGATTTTATCTCCCCCCGCAGGACCGCCTTGGAGGCTTCCCAAAATACCTCAATCTTGTCAGAGTAGTTCCTATTATTCTTTGCGTAATCAACCCACTTGGATTGAAGCCAATTTTGAAAACTTACGTTATTATTTAAAAATTTAGGAAAAAGGAAGCGATTAGGACCCGCGTTTCTTACTGCCATATTACATGACAATGAAATGACCGCGTGGTCCGATATTATAATATCTGCAATTTGTGAAGTCCAGTTCCAACCAAGGAGAGAGTCCGAAATCAAAAAGTAGTCTATCCTGGACAATGCCTGCTGCGCATGTGACATGCATGTGAATGTGCGACTATCCGGGTTCTGTGAACGCCAGATATCGATTAAACCTAATTGTGCACAGAATTTATGAAAAATACGAACCTTCCTACATCTCGCCCGGAGTGATCTTTTTTTCAAATTATCTAGCACGGTATCTGCAATCAAATTAAGATCACCAGCAATGATTAAGTTATTGCCTATAAATTTATGTAGTTTACATGTTAACATACACCAGAAATTATAGTCTATTTGGTTCGGGCCATAAATATTGCATAATACATAATGTGTTTTATTAATTTCAATTTCCACTATTAGAAACCTCCCATCCGGGTCTACATCCACATTATGCAAATGGTAGGTCAAATTTTTATTGAGTAATATGGCTACCCCTCTTTTTCTAGATGGGGCAGGCGCTGCCACAACCTCCCCCACCCATTTGGATTTGAGTTTGGGAAATTCTTGGGGCTTAAGGTGTAGTTCTTGGAGCATAACTATATCAGGCTGGAATCTACCTAGATGTTTAATTATAGATTTGCGTTTCATTGGGGACGTTACGCCACCCACATTCCAAGACAAAAAATTTAATTTACTTCCCATCACATTTTAAGCGTGTGTTGCAAGTGAGGCGGATGAGTGCGCCCGGGCGAACGGGTCGGGGAGAGAGGGAAAAAAAAAAAAAAATATTTGAAAAAATAAACATCCTTCTTGCCATAATTCATATGCATAACAATCCCCATACAGATAGAGAAAATTAAGTATTACTCCCTGCTGACTACTTTATGGGACCCCCTCCTCTCTGCAGAAAGTCTCTGCTTCCACAACATTATTGAGTGTAAGATATTTACCCTCTCTCAGAACTATCAATCTCGCAGGATACATCAATCTAATATTATACTGCCCTTTCTGTAATCTGCCATAAAAGAAAGACATGTCTCTTCTCTTAGCCAGGGTTTCTGATGAGAAATCCTGAAAGATTAGCAGTCTGTGAGAGCGAAACACAAAGGGGTTACATTTTCGATAATGTTGTAAGTATAGCATCTTATCCTGAAAATTAAGAAATTTAAATATCACTGGTCTGGGTCTATTTCCCTCATTGTCTTCTCTACGCGCCCCTATCCTGTGAGCCCTCTCTATCTGAAAGGGGACAGCAGGAGCCGGAATCTGCAAGGCTTGAGGCAGTGTAATAGACACAAAGGCCATCAAATCCTGAAACTCTGACGTTTCTGGAAGGCCTATCACTTTCAGATTTTTTCGTCTTGAGCGATCCTCAAGATCTTCAATCTTAGCTTGTAAAGATGCAATCATTTTTTTATGTGACTCTGTCATGGGTTCCTGTATATTAAATCTATCCTCTAAATCCGAAATCCGATTCTCCACTTCCTCCATTCTTGAGGAGAATTGTCTAACTTCTGCAGTAAGATTTGCGATTTTGGATCTTATTTCCACTTTTACAGATTCAAATTGGGGAGTTAATATTTTTGCCACCTCGGCTGCAAACTCAGCCATATTACTGCCCATTAAGGACGGGGAGCTTTTATCTAATGTAGCATCAATACTAGAATCCAGCATCCTGCTGCCCCCCCTCTTATCCTTAGGTTTAGGCGGCATAGTGGAGGGAGAGCTCTTTTGGTGCATGTATCTATCCATATACCACTGCTTACTAGTAACTAAAAATTAAAGGCAAGGGGGGGAATTAATCTAAAGCCCACACTCAGGTCGTTTTGGATTTTGTGAGCAACAGAATGCAATATAGACTAAAAACTTTAAATGTAAATACTGAATTCCTTTCTTATGTGTTTACAATACTATCTACCTTCAGAACTTAACATCTGGGCACAGCAATATACGTACGCTGTAGCCCAATCACAGACTGAACAAGATGTATTAAACTATCTTAAACAGTTTTTGTCGCTATCACACCTATATAGGCACCACGATATTATGCAATATAGCAAAACACTAACTGAACAGATTGTAATTAAACCCACTTATACAATTTTTGATGTTAATATATCTATGTGCCTATCTTACGTAGCAACCGTACTATCTGCCTTCAAAACTTTACAGATGGGCACAGCAATACATATTCAATGTAACACGAGACACAGGCTGAACAAATTGTAATTATACCTGCTTATACAGCTTTGTTAGTATTCCTTCTGTATGCGTTACTTATGTAGCTATAATACTATCTGCCTTCAAGCTTCTTGACTGGTCACAACAATATGTAAACAGAATAGCAAAAACCCAGACTGAGCAGATTGTAGTAAGCTATCTGATGGGCACAGCAATATATATTCAATATAATACAAGACACAGGCTGACCAAATTGTAATTAAACTATCTTATGAAGCTTTGTTAATATTCCATCTATATACCTGTCTTATGTAGCTATAATACTATCTGCCTTCAAGCTTTTTGACTGGTCACAACAATATGTATACAGGATAGCAAAAACCCAAACTAAACAGATTGTAGTTAAGTTATCTTAAACACCTTTTGTCACTGTTACATCTATATACCTGGATATATTCTAGGGAATGAAACTTATGTGGCGTGGTCGTTTTGGATTTTGTAAGCAACAGAATGCAAATATAGGCCAAAAACTTTAAATGTAAATACTGAATTCCTTTCTTATATAGTTACATTACTATCTATCTGCAGAAGTAAACCTCTAGGCACAGCAATGTACATACGTTGTAGTCCAAACCCAGACTGCACAGGGTGTATTTAAACTATCTTAACAGTTTTTGGCGCTATTATATCTATATAGGCATCTCGACGTTATTCAATGTAGCAAAACACCAACTAAATAGACTGGAGACAAACCCTCTCATACAGTGTTTAATGTTGATATATCTATGTGCCCTTCTTGTGTAGCAACCGTGCCGTCTGCCCTCAGAACTCCACAGAAGGGCACAGCAATATATATTCAATATAACACGTGCCACAAGCTGAACAAATTGTAATTATATTATCTTATACAACTTGGTTAATATTCCATCTGTATACCTTACTTATGTAGCTATAATACTATCTGCCTTCAAGCTTTTTGACTGGTCACAACAATATGTATACAGAATAGCAAAAACCCAGACTGAACAGATTGTAGTTAAGCTATCTTAAACACCTTTTGTCATTGTTATCTCTATATACCTGGATATATTCTAAGAAATGAAACTTATGTGGCAAAACAAGAGAAGATTTTATAATGTGCCAGAGTTAATACTAAAGGTCTTATATACACTCTATAGAGCCCTATATCAAAAACTGCTCAGAGTGTTTTCAAACATAGTCGTTTCCCGGCTCAGCCTCAAAGCACCTTAATGTATTGGCACAATAGAATTGGCTGAGGTCACAGTCTTAACCCAGCTTGCTTAGTATTTGTACAGAACCAGGTCGGGACTATTACAGTAATTTGATCTAAGACCCAGTCCATGTAAAGTATAACCCCGACAGGGATGGCCTCAGCAGCTGGGAGACAGAAATGTATCAGGGCATGTCATTCCAGCAAAGATGCCGATGTATTTCTCTGATGCAGTTCTGGATATATACTATCATTAAAAAACTTAGATCAATAGCTCACCAGGAACGATCTGTCCTTACCGGTTTCTGTGTACTCCAGCCGCCTAAGCGGTACTTTTATGCCGGCCTTCTTGCGGCATACACTCAGGCATGAAATTATCTCGGCAGAGCTGTATTATCCAAAGGCAATCAAATGCTGTACCAGGATTATTACCCCAAGACACACTACTACACCCGGGAGCAGTGTATGGGACGCTGCATCTGGTAACCGCTCTGCTCCGGAAATGGGTTGTAAGAAGATCCGGAGGGAAAGGAAATCATCCGCCAGCACTGGAAGCCTGTCAGCCCGCACAAACTTTACCTAGCTTCGCGCTCCAGCGCTACTTCATCTGGGGCCACGACAGGTAAAAGCAAGCAGACCACCCAGGTCGCCGTTCCAGCTTCTCTCTCCCCAAGCTCGTCAGCAGGCTCTAACCGCGGGAGGCGCGGCGCACCCCTCTGTGCTCCCTCTCCCAAGGCACAGGGGGCAGGCATCCAAAACAGAGAAACAGGTATGCAGAATCCTCAGTGAAGATGCGTAACACACACACCGGTTTAAATCTAGGCCAACCGGAGACCGGGCTTTGTGTGTCTGACCGCAAAGCTGAGGGGCTACGTATGTGCAGAGAGTAGGTACCGTGTACTTGTTATCATATTGAATGTCATGCACGGCCCGTCTTAGCCGTGGGTTAGTTCTATATGTGCGGGACCAGGTGTTGTCTAACCCGACAAAATAAGTGAAACCTGTGCTTCAGCCACCAAGCACCAGTCAGGCTGCTTTAGGGGACTCCTGTTGCGGGATCCAAGGATCCAAAATCCGGGCCGGATAGCGTTTCCTCGGCCAAGGATACTTCAGCAAACCGCTGGTAGATAGTATTCTCTCAGGCAGCGTGTACCTGGAGCGGGAGCTAACACCTGTGCTACCTGTGTGCTCCGCCTCCAGCAGGAAGTCACAGTAATTGGAATTTCTTTGTGGACTCTCCATGCCATAGGAAAGAAAACAAAATGTATGCTTACCTGATACAGTTATTTATTTCCAGGCATGGAGAGTTCACGACCCTGCCCTCTTTTTAAGTTATAATTCGGCAGTTTTTTTGAGTAAACCTCAGGCACCTCTATACCCTTGTGTTTCTTCTTTTTCCATTTTCCTTCGGCTGAATGACTGGGGATTATGGGTAAGGGAAGTTACACTTAACAGCTTTGCTGGGGTGCTCTTTGCCTCCTCCTGCTGGCCAGCAGTTGAATATCCCACTAGTAATTGGATTGACGTTGTGGACTCTCCATGCCTGGAAATAAATACATTTATCAGGCAAGCATAAATTTTGTTTTTTGTGACCTATTGGTAAAAAAGGCACTTTTTTAAGAAATGACATTAGTTTGTCTCATTGTAAGGTATGCATGCAGTTCTTTTGTAATGTAGTGATTAACTGGGATGCATGTAAAAAAGCTGACTTTAATGACCCTTTTAATCTTTTGTTATAGTTTATTAGTTGCTTGCATTTGTAGCCCTAGTAACCTTTGCATTTCTTTTATTGTTGCAGAACACAAGCAGCCAGTATTTAGTGGACTTGTTTTTCGATGTTGCCATTCTAACTTGGTGCATTCCTTTGGCTCTTTTTACAAATAGCGGTCTATGCTCTGCCTATTTCTTTGCATTATGGGTTATTTTCCCATTGCTCACAAAATTATTCATTCAACAAGAGTTTATACAGCAAGGTAATTTATGTATTTTTTTGTTTGTGCTAATTACATGTTAGTGTGTGTATATATGTATGTAAGTATGATGAGTGTTTATGTGTGTCTATGTATATTTATATATATATATATATATATATATATATATATATATATATATATATATATATATATATATATATATATATATATATATATATATATATGTGAGTGTGTGTGTGTATGTATGTGTATATATATATATATATATATATATATATATATATATATATATATATATATATATACATATATATATAGGAAAGTATATCCGCGCTAAGTAGATACCCTGAGATCAATTGGTATGATATGCTATACTCCAAAAAATGCCGCCCTAAAACCAAACAAAAGAAGATCAAGGGTCCCCACCCTAAAAATCCTATTGTTCAAAGTTAAATAAAAATGTGAGACAAAAGAATGGCAAAAGGCGCACAGATAGAAAATATGTGATACTCAAATCCCTTATAAATATGTCATGAAATGACCACAGAAAGGATATATAACAAATATATATAAAGTGCTTAAAAATGAGGATAATAAATCAATTTTGAAAAAAAGGGGTATTCACACCTAGTAAAAAATAAAAAAATCATAGATACAATAAAATAAAAAATATTACATTCAAATAGATCAAATAGCTCATAATTCATAAAACATAAACACACTGAATGCAATGAAAACAATAAAATGTGATACATATGAAAAGTGAAAAGAAAAAAAAAAATTTCAACAGCTGGCACCAAAATAGGTGTTAATCCATTGGTGCTTAAATGTATTCAGAATAAAGAACGTTGTATAAAATCAAACGTCGTGTGTGTTGGTAAACAGTGTCTCAGTCCTATATCAGTTCAAATAGAAGCAACGTAGGTGGAGTATGTAGTTACAAATGACTTCCAAAGGTGTTCACAAATAAGGGCAAAAATGCCCACTTACTAGAAACTACCTCAATCAGATGATGTAAGTGCTGCACATGAATTGCATCCAGGGTCCTGTATCCATCAGTCAGTTAATGTGTGTGCGTATATGTATGTATGTATGTGTGTGGTGTATACAGTATGTATGTGTGTGTGTGTGTATATGTATGTGTGTGTATATGTATGTATGTATGTATATATATATATATATATATATATATATATATATATATATCTACACACTATATGGCTAAAAGTATTTGGACACTCCTACTAAATATTGAGTGCAATCATACCTATTGCTAACAGGTCCATAAAATCTAGCACAAAGCTATAAAATCTCCAAAGAATTTAAATGTGGCACTATTATAGGGAGGATAATGGTCTGGGGCTGTTTTTTAGGGTTTGGGCTAGGCCCCTTAGTTCCAGCGAAGGGTCATTTTAATGCTACAGGATACAAAGACATATTAGACAATTGGGTGCTTCCAACTATGTGGCACCAGTTTTAGGAAGGTCATTTCCTGTTTCAGCATGACAGTGCCCCTGAGCACAAAGGAAAGTCCATAAAGACATGGTTTGAACAGTTTGGTGTGGATGAACTCAAGTGGCCTGCACAGAGCCCTGACCTCAATCCCACTGAACACCTTTAGGATGAATTGGAAAACTAATTGCAAGACCGACCTTCTTATCCAACGTTAGTGTCTGACCTCACAAATGCTCTTTCGGCTGAATGGGCACAAATTCTCACACACCAAAATCTTCCCAGAAGAGTTGCAGCTGTTATAGTTGCAAAGCGGGAGGGGATGTTAGGAACTTTATATTAATGCCCATGGTTTTGAAGTGGGATATCTAACGAGCTTATATAGGGATGATGTTCAAGTGCCCACATACTTTTGGCCATATACTGTATGCATGTTAAATAAAAATATATATAACGAGACAGACTCTCCAGATGGAATATAATAAACCCTTCCAAAAAAGCCAGGGATTTTAGCTCTCTTTTTAGTAAAGTAAAAAAGTGAGTAAAATGCCTATTACTTCGGCTTTTTAGCCTATGAACAGCAACGGCTGGCTCTGCTTTGATACTGTATGACTATTTGTGCTGAGTTCATACTATGGGTCTCTAGATAGTATATTGCCAGTCTACTATAGTTATTGAGCGCTCTACCTAGCACTGCAGCTGCACCTCTAACACATGACCAGTCCTATTTTTAATTGTAATTATATCTTTGTGTATATGTGGCTTTCTATGTATGACCTTTTGTATGTGACACATGAATACTACAATTTGGTATAATGTGACTACACCTTTTAGTTTATGTATAAATAAATATTACTTTTTTACTTTTTCTAAAAAGAGTACTGAAATCCCTAACTTTTTTGGATGGGTTTATCATATTCGTCTGTCTCTCTTGCTCTTTTAAATATAACTACTATTCAGAGTCTGCACCAATATTGATATATATATATATATATATATATATATATATATATATATATATATATATATATATATATAATGAAGGAGAATCCCCAAAAAGGAGAACGAAAAGGAGGCAGATCCAAATCCCAAAGTGCTGATTCAAAGATGGTTTATTGAACAGTATTGGTACAAGTGCACAGGTGAAAACACAAACTTAGCACCTGACGCGTTTCGAGCATGCGCACATGCGCTTCATCACTATATTTGTAGTGTACTTGTGTTAGTGCTAGCTTTAACAAGAAGCATTTTTGCTGTTTCAGCAGCATACTTGCATATGCTGTGCACCGTTATTTAAACATTGTCACTGTTCAGAGAGCTGGTATTGTGACATTGTTAGTTTGCATTATACATGCCACCTCAAACTTTTTTGCAGATGTGATCTTTGTGTGCCGAAGGAAGGTGCAGTGTGTTTGCGGCTAAAACAGCTATAGCTTTTACTAGAAGTATTTTCCATCTTAATACGAGGAGAGTCCACGGCTTCATTCATTACTTGTTGGAAATACAGAACCTGGCCACCAGGAGGAGGCAGAGACACCCCAGCCAAAGGCTTAAATACCTCCCCCACTCCCCTCATCCCCCAGTCATTCTTTGCCTTTCGTCACAGGAGAATAGCAGAGAAGTGTTGGAAGATTCAGAGTAGTCTCTTTTGGAGGGTAGTACTTTTCAGAATGGGACTGGAGTTTTAAGTAGTCTTGTCAGCCTCTCAGTGATGAATGTTATGGCCTGGAGATGCAGGGAGAGTCTTTCTGCGAAACCATTCAGACTCATATTAACAGCTCCTTAAGCATTCAGTGTTGACAAGTTTCACTGCCTGCTTTCTATCACTTAAGTCCATGTCAGGAGCGATGCTACAACACTGTCAAACTTGAGAGGCCGTGTTCCTGTTCCACGGCATAGATTCTGTCAAGATTGTTTCATTTTCATACCTGTAATTATAACTAGATTATCTGCTGATGCTTCTGAGGACTCTTTCTCTGGGTTGGAATCTGCGGCCTCTAAACCTCTGCTGCGGAGGAACCAGACTTTAGGTTTAGGATGGAGCACTTACACTTTTTACTAAAGGAGATGTCAGCTACTCTAGAGGTTCCGTAACCAAAGTTGCCGGAGGAATCTTCTATTCCTAAGCTTGATTAAGTCTATGAGGACAGGGTGGTGCCCCAGACTTTTCCGGTTCCTGTAAGTATGGCGAATATTATAAAGAATGAATGGGAGAGTCTTGGTTCATCTTTCTCCCCTTCTAATTTGTTTAAGAATTTTTTTCCGGTTCCTGATTCTCAGCTAGAATTGTGGGAATCTGTCCCTAAGGTAGATAGAGCTATCTCCACACTCGCTAAGCGCACCACTATCCCACTCGAGGATAGTTCATCGTTTAAGGAACCCATGGATAAGAAATTAGAGACCCTGTTAAGAAAAAAATGTTTCAGCACACAGGGTTCGTAGTTCAGCCGGCAGCAGCGGTCGCTGCAGTGGCAGGAGCCGCTACCTATTGGTGTGACTCTCTGTCAGATATGATCGAGGTGGAGACTCCCCTCGATGAGATACAGGAAAGAATTAAGGCCCTGAGGGTAGCTTAGTCATTTATCTGTGATGCAAATATGCAGATTATTCGCTTGAATGCCAAGACATAAGGCTTTTCTGTTCTGGCCTGGAGGGCCCTGTGGTTGAAGTCGTGGTCTGCTGACATGTTATCCAAATCTAGATTACTTTCCCTTCCATTTAAGGGAAAGGTTCTTTTTGGTCCAGGCCTGAACTCTATCATATCCACAGTCACGGGGGACAAGGGTGCCTTTCTACCGCAGAATAAGTCCCAACGACAGCAGCCTGCCGCGAAGCCCGAGCAGTCCAAGGGATCTTGGAAACCATCTCAGTCTTGGAATAAATCCAAGCAGAGCAAGAAGCCCACCGAGACAAAATCAGCATGAAGGAGTGGCCCCCGATCTGTCTCTGGATCTCGTAGGGGGCAGACTATCTCTTTTCGCGGAGGCTTGGATGAGAGATGTACAGGATCCTTGTGTTCTGGAGGTCATTGCCCAGGGTTACAGGATAGGTTTCAAAACCCACCCTCCCAGGGGCAGATTCCTCTTGTCAAATCTATAATCAAGACCAGAGAAACGAGATGCCTTTCTGAAGTGCGTGAGGGATCTCTCCTCTCTAGGAGTAACTGTACCGGTAACTCTAGCAGAAAGAGGTCTAGGGTACTATTCAAACCTTTTCTTGGTCTCAAAGAAGGAGGGCACGTTTCACCCGATTCTAGACCTAAAGTGCTTAAACAAGTTTCTGTTGGTCCCATCGTTAAAGATGGAGACGATAAGGTATATTCTGCCCTTAGTTCAATAGGGTCAGTTCATGACTACGATAGACTTGAAGGACGCCTATCTTCATGTGCCAATACACAAGGATCACTTAAAGTTCCTAAGATTCGCTTTTCTGGACCAGCACTTTGTTTGTAGCTCTCCCCTTCGGTCTGGCTACTGCTCCAAGAGTCTTCACGAAGGTTCTGGGAGCTTTGCTTGCGGTGGCAAGATCCAGAGGTATTGCAGTAGCACCTTATCTAGACGACATCCTTGTCCAGGCTCCGTCCTACCAGCTGGCAGAGGACTATTCGAGAGCTCTTCTACTTCTTCTTTGATCTTATGGATGGAAGATAAACTCTGGAAAGAGTTCTCTGGTTCCCAGTGCCAGAGTGGAGTTCCTGGGAACGATAATAGACTCCAAATCCATGAAGATATTCCTGACAGACCAGAGACGTTGCTGTCTAACTTGCCCTTCAGACCTCCTCAAGGCAATCTGTGGCCCGGTGTATGGAGGTGATTGGGCTCATGGTATCCAGTATAGATGTCATTCTATTCGCCAGGTTCCATCTACGACCTCTTCAGTTGTGCATGCTGAGGCAATGGAATGGCGATCACTTGGATCTATCCCAACAGATCTCTCTGGACAACCGGTTGAGGGAATCCCTCTCTTGGTGGCTCCGTCCAGATCAGCTGTCCTTCAGACATCCTTCCTGAGACCATCCTGGGAGATTGTGACTACGGACGCGAGCCTCTTGGGATAGTATTGCTGTTTGGGGTGCCAGGAAGGCACAGGGCAGGTGGAATCTGTAGGAGTCGCTTCTTCCGATCAACATCCTGGAACTTCGAGCGATCTTCAACGCTCTGAGGGCTTGGCCCCTCCTGGGTTCGTCTCAGTTCATCAGATTCCAGTCGGACAACATTACCTTGGTGGCTTACATCTACCATCAGGGGGGGAACGAGAAGCTCCATAGCCATGAGGGAAGTATCTCGGATTCTGGAGTGGGTGAAGACACACAACTGGGATGCGGATTTTCTCAGCAGACAATGGTTTAATCCGGGGGAATGTTTGTGGATATTTGCAACAAATGGGGGACTCCGGAGATAGATCTCATGGCATCCAGACTCAACTTTAAGCTACCCAGATACGGGTCGCGATCCAGGGATCCCCAGGCAGAATTGATAGATGCCTTAGCAGTGCATTGGGATTCAGCCTAGTCTACATATTTCCACCGTTACCACTTCTACCTTGAGTAGTGGACCGCATCAAGCAGGAGCAAGCAACAACTACTCTGATTGTTCCGTCGTGGCTGCTGAGGATGTGGTTTGCGGATCTGGTGGGGATGTCATTGTCTCCTTCATTGAGGTGACCCTGTCGCAGGGATCTGCTGGTACAGGGCCCCTTTGTGCATCAAAATCTAGATTCTCTGAGGCTGACTGCGTGGAGATTGAACGCTTATTCTTAGCCAGGAGAGGGTTTTCTGAGTGTGATTGATACTCTCATTCAAGCCAGGAAGCCGGTCACCCGACGCATCTATCATAAGGTGTGGAGGACCACCTTACTCTGGTGTGAGTCTTGTGGATATTCCTGGCATAAGGTCAGGGTATCCAGGATACTTTCCTTCCTCCAGGACAGCTTGGAGAAGGGACTTGCCGCCAGTTCCTTAAAGGGACAGATTTCGTCTCTCTCTGTGTTGTTACACAAGAAGCTTGCTGAGCTTCCTGATATACAGTCTTTTGTTCAGGCTCTATCCAGGATCACACCTGTATTTAGACATTCTGCTCCTCCTTGGAGTTTGAATCTGGTTCTTGGGGTTTTGTAGAGGGCTCCATTTGAGCCTATGCATTCTCTTGACATTAAAATACTGTCTTGGAAGGTCTTTTTTCTACTGGCTATTGCTTTGGCTCAAGTTTTTGAGTCGACGGCCTTGCAATGTGAGCCTCCTTACCTGGTTTTTCATGCCGATAAGGCTGTCCTTCACACTGGGTTGGGATTTCTCCCTACGGTTGTGTCTAATCGTAAAATTAATTAGGAGATTGTAGTTCCTTCCTTGTGTCCTAACTCTTCTTCTTCAAAGGAACGATAACTTCATAAATTGGATGTGGTTTGAGCTTTGAAATTTTATCTTCAGGCTACGAAGGATTTCAGACAGACTTCAGCATTGTTTGTTGTCTATTCTGGGAAGCGCATAGGCTGAGGGGCATGATTCGCTTGTCTTACGAGACAGCGGCTCACTCTACTAGAGCTGTGGCCTCTTCTTGGGCCTTCAAGAATGAGGCCTCTATGGAGCAGATTTGTAAGGCGGCTACCTGGTCCTCCTTACATATTTTATCAAAGTTTTACAAATTTTATGTTTTTGCTTCGGCTGGAGCAGCTTTTGGGAAAAAGGTTTTGCAGGCTGTGGTGCCCTCAGACTAGGGTCCGCCTCCTTTTTTTTTTTTTTTACCCTCCTGTTTTCATCCAGTGTCCTCTAGAGCTTGGGTATTTGTTTCCCACAAGTAATGAATGAAGCCGTGGACTCTCCTCATATTAAGATGGAAAACAAAATATATTCTTACCTGATAATTTCATTACTCCTGCCCAGTTCTCTGTTGGGCGGACCTAAATCTCATTTGTTTTTCTTCTGGCACCATTTATACCCTGATATTTCTCCTACTGTTCCTTGTTCCCTCGTCAGAATTACTGGGGGATAAGGGGAGTGGGGGAGGTATTTAAGCCTTTGGCTGGGGTGTCTTTTCCTCCTCCTGGTGGCCAGGTTCTGTATTTTCCACGAGTAATGAATGAAGCCGTGGACTCTCCTCGTACAGATGGAAATTATTATTATCAGGTAAGCATAATTTATGTTTTTTCTAATGCAAGAATATTGCAAAAGTGTATTTAAAACTTATATTCGCTCATGCACATTTTCGATTTTGAGTGATCAAGTGAATAAAATAATTTTTAATAAAATATAAAAAAAAAAATTTTTATTAAAGGGATACTGAATCCAGTTTTTTTCTTTCATGATTCAAATAGAAAATGCAATTTTAAGTAACTTTCTAATCCTGTTAATTTTTCTTCGTTTTCTTGTTTTTTTTATTTGAAAAATCAGTACTGTAAACTTACGGGTATCTTCTGGATACCCACCAATCAGCAAACGCTATCCAGGGTGAGTGTTGAACCAAAAATGGGCTGGCTTGTAAGCTTACATCCTTTGTTAAAAAAGCTTAGATTACTTCTTTTTCAAATAAAGATAGCAAGAGAATGAAGAAAAATTGATAATAGGAGTAAATTAGAAAATAGCTTAAAATTGCACGCTCTAAAATTCCAACAGTTGTTCATTAAGATTTATCCGATACCCTGTGAGGTGTTCTTTACTTGTTTTGGGGTTTTTTTGCCTTTTTTTTGTCTACCCTGTTGGATCTCAAATAAAGAAATTTTTTTAAAAATCGCACGCTCTATCTGAATCATGAAATAAAAAATGTGGGTTCAGTATCCCTTTAAATAAAACATTTTATTTAACTTAAGTAAACACTGCACTGTAGATAATCAATAAACTGATGATTAGTTAGCTGAGACTGCTGAATGAGCTGCCTTGTTCAATGTATTAATATGCACTTCCCCTTTGTTTAAAATAATTGCAGGTTTATCATACAGATTCATTGTCTTGTACTTGTTGGGGCTATTCATCCCTTATCTGCACACTATGTACCACATTTGGGCGGTTTTTGAGATGTTTACGCCTATCCTTGGTCGCAGTGGAACAGAAATTCCCCCTGATGTTGTGTTGGCTTCCCTTATTGCTGCATGTACAATAATTATGACCTCCTACTTTGTAAGTACAACTGTATTTATGAATATCATCTTGCAAGTACAGTTCTATTTTTTTTCTTAAAGGCAACATTATTTAAAAGTTAAAGATTATACAGCAGGCTGCAAAAATGTGAATATACGTAATAATTTAATTCTATTTGCAGCAATGTCCTGTACACCCTGAGCAGTGTCTATGTATGTGTGTGCATGTGCATGTGTGTATGTATATGTGTGTATATAGTGTGTGTGTGTGTGTATGTATGTATGTGTGTATATATATATATATATATATATATATATATATATATATATATATATATGTGTGTATATATATATGTGTGTGTGTATATGTATGTATGTATGTGTGTATATATATATATATATATATATAAATGAAGGAAGGAAAGCACTCTCTGGTCTTTTAGTGAAATTTTTTTTTTTAATAACTTTATTTATAATATAAAGATCCATTTCACTTACAATACAGTTATTTCAAGTAACGCAGTTACTAAATGATTAGTTACAGCAGCAATAAGGGTGGCAATAAGTATCCGGGAATACAGTAGGTTACAGTATTTAAACACAAAATGTAAATTTAACAGCAGTAATACTTCCCAAGCTGTATTGTAGTAAGACACCATGACCCTGAGTTCTGCCAGCTTTTAGTTGAGATGTTCCTTATGAAGTGGCCTGGATCTCTTTTTTACAACTTTTATAGAAGAAAGGAGAAGAAAAAGGGTGGACAGAAAAGAACACAGAGAAAAAGAACAAAACAGTAAAAACTATTCAATTTAACTTAACTTACCCAGAGTGCGTCCAGATCGCCCCCCACAGGCCAGCATCAGAAACATCTTAGGATAGGTAGGAGTTCAGTCAGCAGAGCATTCACACACAGGTATTGCTAGTCTAGGGTTCTCTGCTTTGGAAGCACCAATTACCCTTCAGATTTTCATTTAGGATATATAAACTATTCCTAAATGGGAAGATAACCCTTTCTGTAACTGCATCTGGCAAATATCGTAGATATGTTTCCCATCTAAGGATAAAACGTTTAATTCTTTTCTCAGGGTCTCCCTTTGTATCTGCTTGCTCAACTAACATCTGAGTATGTATGTTCCTGATTAGTTTTTGGAATGGAGGGGACTTGTTGCTGGCCCAACCTGCCAAAATGTGCTGTTTTGCCAGTATGATAACTGTGGAGATAAAGGTGTCTGAATTAAGCCTCTCATTAGTGGATACTAAGAATATTATATGTTGTGCAGAAAGTTCAACCCTCATTTTGGTAACCTTAGCCAACCAGTAAGATATTTTCTGCCAATAACCTGTCAATTTAGGGCAATTCCACAGTAGATGTATCCAATCTGGTGCCTCAAAGCTGCATTTGGGGCACATATTTCTTGCCCCTGGTACCCATTTAGAACGAAGACCGGGTGTTATGTAAGCCTGTTGTAATATTTTTAAATGAGATTCTCTTAGGGTGGAGGAAATAGTTATGGCCTGTATTTTATCTAGACTATTTTCGATCAGAGGCTTGTCCACCGTTAGGAGATCATATCCTGACCATTTAGATAAAATCTTTTGCATGGCAGTGTCTTCTAGATGGAGGAGCAAGAGGTTATATATATGCGTGAGTTTATAGGACCCTTGTCTTGC
This sequence comes from Bombina bombina, assembly GCF_027579735.1. Taxonomy (NCBI): domain Eukaryota; kingdom Metazoa; phylum Chordata; class Amphibia; order Anura; family Bombinatoridae; genus Bombina; species Bombina bombina. The sequence goes on along the minus strand of NC_069500.1, from coordinate 620,990,793 downwards.
CAATATGCAAAGCTTATCTATATTGGTTGAATCCCTGGTAAGTAAGCCATCTGATTTCAATTTATTTACAAAGTGCCTGCATTGAAAATATGCAAATTTGTGAGTACTGGGGAGGGCGTATGTGTTTTGTAATTCCTGAAAGGATAGGAATTCTAAGGTAACAGGGTTATACAACTGCCTAAGTGTAGTGAGGTGTTTTTCCTGCCACAACCGAAAGGCTTCTGTGGTATAACCAGGAAGGAACCGTAGATTCCCTTGGATTGGCAAATATTTACTCACCGACTTGTCCACCCCCCAAAATCTACAAATTTTGGTCCAGGCTCTCAGAGGGTCCCTGTAAAGAATATGGTTTTGTATGTGTGGTGGCAGTGAGGACATGTCCGCATGGGGGAGAAATGCAAGATGTATCGGGGCAGTAAGACGTTGCTCCAAGACAGGTACAGTGAAATGATTATCGCCAATTAGCCAGTCGAGGATTAATTTTGTCAAGGTAGCCCAATTGTACCATACAATGTTAGGGAGGCGAAGACCACCCCTATTTGTTGGCATCATAAGGTAATTCTTCCCTATCCTGTGTTTTTTCCCTCTCCAGATAAACTGTCCCAAAGCAGTTTGTAATGTGTTGGCATCCTGTCTTGTGAGAAGCAGTGGCAACATCTGTAGGGGATATAAAAGTTTGGGCAATGCAACCATCTTAAAGAGGTGTATCCTGCCTGAGAGGGATATTGGTAGCCTTGCCCAACCCAAAAGTAATGTTTTGATGTTTTGAATCGTTTCTTTGAGGTTGAGGTGATATAATTTATTAGGATTAACATGTAGTTGTATGCCTAAGTATTTAAGTGAGCCCTCCGTAATTTTGAGTCCTGTGTGCTGTAGTGGGAGATTCTGTTTGTTTTGTAGCCATACAACCTCCGATTTGTCGATGTTAATTTTGTATCCAGTAAATGTGCCGAATCTCTCGATTACGTGTAGAACTGATTGTAGGTTGGCATTGGGATTTCCTATAAATAGTAATAGGTCATCCGCATATAGTGACAAATGTTGTGTATGATCTAGTAACTTTAGTCCTTCACAGTTTTGCCTGATGTAACATGTTAAGGGCTCTATGGCCAGGTCGAATAATAAGGGGGAGAGGGGGCACCCCTGTCTCGTGCCTCTTTGTAGTTCAAATGAGGGGGAAAGCTCACCATTAATGATCAGGGAGGCCCTAGGAGCATTGTATATTCTATGGAGGAGGCCTGGGAAGTTACCAGTAATGTCAAATTGTGTTAAAGAAGTGTGTAGATGGTCCCATTCAACCCTATCAAATGCCTTCTCAGCGTCTAGCGCTAAGAGGCATGCATCCGGCAGTGTAGGAGGTTTGGGAGAATGGGTGTTATACCAGTAATGGGATATGATTGCTAATGTTTTCCTTATATTTGTAACTGAGGAGCGGCCCTTAACAAATCCAGTCTGATCTGGGTGGACAATTGAGGGTAAAGCCAACGTTAGCCTATCTGCTAGAATTTTTGTTAATATTTTATAATCTCCATTCAGAAGTGAGATTGGTCGGTATGATGATGTTAGGGTAGGCTCTCTATCTGGTTTGAGTAGGAGGCAAATATTTGCATCAGTGAATCTACTATCTATGCCTGTGGTACCCTCTAGGTATGCCGAATATAGGGATGATAGAGTGGGCGCTATTTCTTCGCTTAGGATTTTGTAAAACTCTGATGGTAGCCCATCAGGGCCAGCTGCCTTCCCAAGTTTGGCATTACGTATGGCTTTAATCACCTCGCGTGTTTGTATTTTGGCGTTAAGTAGGGATTTTTGCTCAGTCGTTATCTTGGGGATTTTTACGGAACCCCAGAAATGCCCTTTTGCCTCCAAATTAACCGGTTGACTAGCATACAGATTAGTGTAATAGTTTACGAACTCTGTCATAATGTCTGTGGGTGTCGAAGTTATGCGAGAGTGAGATTTAATAGCTGTGATGTAGGATTTCGGTCTGTATAGCCTGACCAAGTCTGCTAGAAGTTTACCTGATCTATTGCCATGTCTGAAGTACCTGCCCTGTCTATGTATGTGGAAGGTGTTATTCTGTTGGGCCAAGAAGGTATCTCGTGATTGCTTAAGATCATAATAATTTTGCTGAGATATTGGTGTAGGGTTATTCAGATATGTATTATATGCCTCGGTCAGTTTGGATAGGAATTCATTATCTATCCTTTGAAGAGTTTTGTTGTGATGGGCTGTGAAGGAGGTGATGTGTCCTCGTATCACCGCTTTTGAGGCATGCCAGAATAAGTTTGGATCGGCACTATGCTGGGCATTGTCTGAAGCATAATGGAGCCAGGATGATTTAAGGTGCTGGCGGAAGTCAGTATTGTTATATAAATAAGTTGGGAATCTCCATGTCTTCTTAGGGGGTTTGGTAGGCAGTGTTTGAAATATTAGACTAATCGGGGCATGATCCGAGATTGTAATTGGACTTATATTAGCATGGTGGATTTGAGGCGATAGGGTGGATGAGGTTAAGAAATAATCAATTCGGGAGAGGGTGTTGTGTGTTCTAGATAAACAGGTGTAATCTCTGCTAATTGGGTTTTGCATCCTCCATATGTCTACCAGATCTAGTGTGTCTTTAAAGGATTTAATCAGTTTCACTTCTCTTTTATATCTGGACGTACCTATTTTGGAAGTGGATGCTGTGGCGGGATCTTTGAACCTGTCCAGGGGCAGCGCCTGCACTAAGTTAAAATCCCCCCCTATAATTATGGGAGCATTATTAGCAATTATTTTAGCTGATAGCGTCGTCCAGAAAACAGGACTATGCTCGTTGGGACCATAGACATTACAGATGGTGTAGTTGGTCGAGTTAATTTGTAGTGAAGCTATTATAAACCTACCCTTCTGATCTATCTCTATCTTTGAGAATGAAACTGGAAGGCCCTTCCTGACTAGAATGGCCACTCCTCTTTTCCTGCCCTCTGTAGGTGAGAAGAGAATCTGCCCCACCCAGCGTATTTTTAGTTTTTCATGTTCCTCTGTGGATAATTTAGTCTCCTGTAGTAACGCTATATCTGCATGTAGTGTCTGTAGGTGTTGAATAATCATGCTTCTTTTTGCGGGTGAAGTAATGCCCCCCACATTCCATGAGATGTGAAAATTTAATAAATCAAGCATGACGTTTCGGGGACACACTCCCCTTCCTCGTCTGAGGAAGGGGAGTGTGTCCCCAAAACGTCATGCATGATTTATTAAATTTACACTAAAAGACCAGAGAGTGCTTTCCTTCATTCATATATCTATATCTGCTAGCACCCTGGCATTCAACATTTGGAAGTGAGAGTGCTCTCATTCAACCTGTGTATATATATGTGTGTGTGTGTGTATATATATATATATATATATATATATATATATATATATATATATATATATATATATATATATATATATATATATATATATATACACAGTATATGTATGTGTGTGTGTGTGTATATATATATATATATATATATATATATATATATATATATATATATATTAATCAAAGAGAGCACTAACAGTAAACCTAATCCTGCAACCCCCTATTAAGCCAATCAAATACAAAAGTACAGACACCGTCCCCCACCTATGCGTGCTTATATCTAGGTAGATGGGAGACACGAACCATTTCGGATGTGGAAGATGAATTTGGAGAGTTTATCGCACTGTGGATTCCTATTATTGACGACATGCTGATGCTATGAGAAGGGACTCCTGATAGTCTCTACAAATTCATAGCACATCTGAACTCTAATAATTGGAACCTTAAGTTTACCTATGAATGGAGCTATGACTCCCTGTCCTTTTCTGATTTAAAAATTACTAGGATAGGTGACAATCTATGCACAGAAATATATCGTAAGGACACATCAGCAAATACACTATTAGAGGCCAACAGTTATCACCCTAGACCTCAAATTAATGCTATACCAATAGGGCAATTCCTGTGACAAAAAAGGAACTGCTCATCTGAAACTAGTTTTAAGATTTTTTTTTAAGATGATCTAAAAACTAGATTTAAATCAAGAGGGTATTTACAGAAAGTCATTAACTATGGCTATAAAAGGGTAAGGGGTACACCCAGACAAATGTTGCTTTACCAGCAAAAAGAGCAAAAGGTCAACTCAGAGGTTAGGTTTATAACCACCTATAACAATAGGTGGGAGGACGTGAAATCACTACTCCCTAAACATTGGAACATACCCACTTATGACTGCTAGACGAACCCCCTCCCTGAAGGACAAACTGGTTCATAGCCATTATAAAGGCACAAGCGGATGGCTGGGTAAACAACAAAAGAGTAGTTGATGTTAGGCATGTGGTAGATGTAAAATGTGCAAACACCTTCTTAGAGGTAGATATGCTTCAGACTCAGCAGGTAAACAACATAGAGTGAAAGGACATATTACCTGTAGGAGTGAGGGGGTGATCTATATGGCAGCTTGTTCGTGCCCTCGCCTCTATGTAGGAAAAACCTATCGTGAGTTTAGGGAACGTATGAAAGAACATAGAAGGGACATGTGAGAAAATTAAAGATAGTGGTGTGACACGTCACTTTTATGAGTGTCATGACAGTAATCTTTATTTGAAATGCAAGAATGTAAGTTTAGATGCCCACCCATTTTTGGTTAACAACCTGGGTTGTTCTTGCTGATTGGTGGATAAGTTCATCCACCAATAAAAAAAAGTGCTGTCCAGAGTTCTGAATCAATAAAAAAAGCTTAGATGCCTTTTTCAAATACAGATACCAAGAGAACAAAGAAAAATTGATAATAGGAGTAAATTAGAAAGTTGCTTAAAATTGCATGCTCTATCTGAATCACGAAAGAAAAAAAAATTGAGTTCAGTGTCCCTTTAATTATGCTCCCTTTTTGGTTTAATGATACCAAGATCCCTGTTTTATATCTGCTAGCTTTAAAATTATAAGCCTTATTTCTTTTATATAGGTGGCAAGAGTCCATGAGCTAGTGACGTATGGGATATACATTCCTACCAGGAGGGGGCAAAGTTTCCCAAACCTCAAATGCCAATAATACACCTCCCACCTCATAAACACAGGTTTATGAGTACGGCACCAGCCGAAACGCGTAAAACCCGATATTTTTTTACTGTGTATACCATGTTAATTTTTAAGATGGAGAAATAAAGGCTGTTTTTTATACATATATGGATCTTGGGACCGCTTTTTCTTTTTTCTCTTACATATGCAATTAGGATTACAAGGAATCCTTCATAGGTACCCTCTGTCCACGAGTACACAAAGCTACCATTGGCGGATCAACTCTGAAAACTTTCACAGAGCTCCACACATTTGGGTGATAACAGCTGAGCTGAAAGAACGAGCACTGTCTTTGATTGGATTGCCGCCTACTACGTGACCCCGCACTCTGACTCCCATTTGCCTACGGACCTGTTCGTTAGTCCCATAGAGGCAACCCGGAACCGGCTAAACGAAGAGCCGCATAGCTGCAGTCGCTGCAGGAGCAGGACGTGACTGGCGGCGGCTGAAAAGTTTTAACCGCATCAGGGACCAAAGGACGAGCATTTAGAGCACCTGGTTGGCTCTATCTCTGCGCAGAGTGGATACTCGTCAAAGGCACATAATGGTCAAGTGCGGGTGAGTCCTACATCAGTGTTGACATTTAATATACTATTATATGAGTGTTGAGCGGCTATCTTGCTCTACAGTGTCTTGGGGACACATACTTAACAGTGCATTTTGTATTGCCTTTCTGTTTTGAACTGACATAAGGAGCTGTGGACTGCTTTATCATTATTTCTTCGGTTAATCACGGGCTTACCATAGAACTAACTCTTGTTTATACCTCCCACCTCAATCATACCTCAGTTTTGCAAACTTTGCCTCCTTAGGAGGTGGTGAAGCATGATGTGCTTGATTTCTTCTGTGATAGGCTCTTCTAAGTATATTGAAGCCCAGTTCCTCTCTAAGTACAGTGTTTGTCTGAGGGACGTGAAGGGTGTATTGCCTGATTATACCATGTTTTCGCCTATGGGAAATCTCTATTCTAGGGCTCTCTGTAAATTTGGTCGCAGGGATTCATCTGCTATCTCCCTTTACAGATCGACATTATACTCCTCTACCATTACCTCTGCTAATATGTTTCAGTTCTGACTTGGCTGTCTGCTATATGTGGATGGGTGTCTTCTGGTAAGTATATATCATTTTTTTTTTTTTATTGAGGTTTTAAAATAAGTAAGACAAGCAAGTTATTACACAGAATGTCAAACCACCCACAAAATTGACAAATACAGAGTCAAAAAATAACACCATCCATCAATACAAATGTTGCTTGAGAATATGTATAAGTATTAAACAATAAACCTCAGTTTTTAATAGGGAATGTCCTCTTAAAGCATGGTACTATATAAAGTAAAGTTAAGTTATATCCCCCAAGAAGCTAAAGAGGTCTCTCTTGGGCCTCCTGGACTAAATCATGTACATAATGGGGGACTTTGAAGAGGAAATAAAAATAACAAAATAGGCCACTCTTGGACCTAAGGATTTTTTTCTTAATTATAACATTAACATCTGAATTAAGATATCTAATGAAGTAGCTTAGCACACACAAGAACCATCTTATAATAATTAACTGATTTACCATAAGGAAATGGCTATTCACTTTCTATTTGGAAGCTGTGCCCCTTAATAAGAGAAAGGAAAACAAAAAAACAAAAACTATAAACCATATTATAGAGAGAGGGCCAACTCAGATCTAATAAGTCTCTGATACAGGTATGTTCACCTTAAGTGGTGAGGGCAGTATACAAATGTGTAATTAAGACCATACTGGGATTGAGTTACATCTTTATAGGTGGCCACGAAGACCGCTGAGGTATGGCTCAATCATACATTAATGTGGCATAGAATCTTGTACATGGATCTAATAATTCAGCTAGTAGGGGATGACTACATTACAGGTCGCAGACAGCAACATTAATCTGAGTTTTCCATGTCCCTCCGGCCGCAAGGAACATGGCAAAAGCTATTCTTGTTAGCATAGTGACTAGGGTGGTTGTGTATTGTTAAAATATCCTATCTGCTCCATAGAACCCCCATGTAAAAGAGTTGTCTTTTGCTGGTACACTACATTAGGTCTGAAGTCCTGGTTACAATGGGATATGAACACAGGGCAATAATACCCAATTATTACCTTAATAGAGTAATAGTGCAGGCAGCACCTTGAAATATTTTCTGTGTGACAGACTTAACAACTTCATATTCAAACACACAGTCAATTCTATTTCCATTTATACATATTTACAGCATTTACAGTGTCTGTCCTCAATAATACCCCCTAAGGGAGAGAAAGCATAGAAAGCAATTTCAACTGACATAAATGATAACATGTTAAACATAAACTCAAGAACCTTCTGTACCATATCTAAGATGAACTGGCTATAGTGATGGGGTAAAGCTTATAAAGTTCCAGTCCTATTCATCCTGTGCATGTTAATAAATGTCCAGGTAGCACAGGCCCTTCCAGGGATCTATCCTATTCCCATCTTCCAAGTACTTATCAGTCTTTGCGGTTTAATGTATCTTACCGCCTCAGGTATAAAAGAGGGGCCCAGCAAGTAAAGAGAGACTTTCATTAGGTCCTTTTCAAGCGCAGCCATGTTGATTAGACAGTCCCAGAGCCAAATCTCCACACTGTGTCTGTACCAGATAGTCAAATTGCCCCTTTGTATATCGCGGCAACTGTCCCTTTAAAGCTACAGGCCAGATTACTATGTCCAAATAGGAACTACCTCCCGGTGTGGCTTCAGAGCCGTTTGTCCAAGTAAAGTAGACGGGGTCTATCCCTCCCATATAGGCTCCACTTTGGGTCTCAGAATCAGCTGCAACTGTTTCCATGGGATTATCTGGGATAGCAGCAGTCTCCACTATGGCGTTGGGCACAATACCCGGCTTCCAGCTGATCACCTCCTTGCTTGATGTAGCTGTTACGCAGTCTTTCCCATCTGATCCGTGATCCCGCCAGAGACCAGAGGGGACCGCGGCATAGGTCTTGTCTCCCGGTGTCTCATGAACCCCCAATGCAGGAACCGATCTGGGCCGGTCCTTCTCTGGGCACGAGCTGGATGGGGTCAGCGTTATGACTGAGAGGGCCTCCCCCCTGTAAACCCTCCTGGCCAAGCAGGTAACCGGGTCCTCAACCTCCGCCGCTAGTGTATGCTCAGCTGGTATCTGAATCTTCTTACTCTGTGATCTTCCTCCAAGGAGGATAGCACAAAGGTCCCTCTCTAGATCGCGGAAGTGTTCTTGTATGAGGCTACTTATTTGTGACTCCCATCGTGCCAAAGCCTCCATTTGTGCTCAGTGGGTTAGATGTGGTATATGGCAGGATGGGTCTTTGAGGTAGTGCCGTCGTGTCAATGATGGTTCTCTGTTGAAAATTAAGAAGGCAGTCTAGCTTTGACTGCTATACCCCCGCATGTGGGGGGGGGGGGGAGGCTGAATCCTTGTGGAGAGGCCGCCGCCTAAGGTTCCAGCAGTCCAGATCTGGGTCCTGTCGTCATAAACTCTGCAACCTGATATTGTTCTGTTCTGTGTGTTGTGAGCTACTCAAAACTGCTGATGGTTTTGTTATAGGTTACAGGATGGTCTCAATAACCGGCGGGTTAGGGAACTCAAACTAGGAGCCACAGATATTGCGACCTAACATGGCCGCTGCCTAGACACGCCCCCCAGTATATATCATTTTTAAGATATTCTCAGCTATGGAAGGCAATTTATATTATAAGTTCTTAATGTATATTGCATATATTAGCCACGAGTCAGGTCTGTTAATATTTCCTTTTGCAGTCACGCAGTTTCAGAATGGAAATTATGTTTATGGGAGAATTTTTAAAAAAAAATTTTTTTCTTGCCTGGAATTCCGGTTAACTGTTAACATGGAGTCTGTTTTGAAAATGTTTGCGTGTAAATTGCATCATTTTATTGCGTAATTTTTGGCGCAAATATTTTTCCCCGCCAAATTGCGTCTGCTGTGGCGCGAGTTGCGTCATTTCATTGCGTAATTTTTGGCGCAAGGTTGCGTCTGTTGTGATGCGATTTGCGTCATTTTTGGCGCAAAGTTGCGTCTGTTATGAGCGAGTTGCGTCTTTTTTTAGTGCGTCGTTCTTGGCTCCGAAATGTGTTATAATAAGCCTCTCCCTCTAATGCTTGCTGCTCTAATTTATATTATAGAGAACTATGATGCTTGCTTTTGATTTTACATTTTGTATAAGAATTTTATCATAAGCATTTTTATGGAAATTGGATATTTTGTTTAAATGTTATTTTTTCTTTTTTGTTACATTTTGCAAGATGTTTCAAACTGATCCTGCCTTTGATGTACTGTAGGAACTAAGCTGCATGAACACAATTCTACCAAAGCTAAGTGTGTTTGTTGTAAACAAGCTGATCTTATTTCTTCAGCTCAATTATGTGGCATTTGTTTTGACAAATTATTACATGCTGATAATGTTTCTATGAGTACAAATACATCTACTGTTATTCCTTCTCAGTCTAATGTACCTGATATACCTGCAGATATGACCTTTTTTATTGCTGCAGCCATAGAGAAGGCTATGACTGCTATTCCACCTTCAAATAAACGTTAAAGATCTTTCCAAACTTGTCATAGATCTAATGAATTTTGTACTGACCGACAGCAAAAATCCTCTACTGATGAGGGTTCCTCTGACTCAGAGGATCCTGCATCAGAGACAGAAATTGACAAATCTTCTTTTTTATTTAAAATTGAACATATTCGTTCTCTATTAAAGGAAATATTTTTTACTTTGGGTATTGAGGAGTCTAGTCCTTCTGATAGCAAAGCTAATAATCGTTTGAATTCTGTATTTAAGACTTCTGAGGTTACTCCTGAGGTTTTTTCATTTTCCAGATGCTATCTCCAATATGATTGCTAAAGAATGGTCTAGACTTGGTACCTCTTTTAACCCTTCTTCTAGGTTTAAGAAGTTGTATCCTTTACCTTAGAGTTTTGGGAAAAGGTCCCTAAGGTTGATGGGGCTATTTTCACTCTTACCAAATGTACTACTATTCCTATGGAAGATAGTACTTCTTTTAAGGATCCTTTAGATAGGAAGCTTGAATCTTACCTTAGACGAGCATATTTACATACTGGCTATATTCTTAGACCAGCTATTTCTATGGCTGATCTTGCTGCTGCTTCAACTTTTTGGTTGGACAGTTTAGCGCAGCAGTTATCAGATCCTGAATTATCTAGCATTGTTCTTTTACTTCAACATGCAAACCATTTAATTTGTAATGCTGTATTTGATGTCATTAAGATTAATGTCAAATCTATCTTTAGCTATTCTAACTAGAAGAGCTTTATGGCTTAAATCTTGGAATGCTGACATGGTGTCTAAAGCTAGATTATTATCTCTATCTTTTCAGGGTAATAATTTGTTTGGTTCTCAATTGGATTCTATTATCTCCACTTTCACTGAGGGTAAGGGAGTTTTTCTGCCCCAAGACAAGAAATCTAAGGGTAAATATAAAGCCCCCAATCGTTTTCGTTCCTTTCGTCAGAATAGAGAACAGAAAACCTCTCCTTCCCCTAAGGCTTCTGGCTCTAATTGGAGACCATCTCCGAAATGGAATAAATCCAAGCCTTATAAGAAACCAAATCCAGCCCCTAAGACTGCATGAAGGTGCGGCCCTCAAACCAGTGCTTCTGGTGAGGGGCAGATTAAAGTTATTTCAAGACATTTGGACACTTTCTGTCCAAAATCAGTGGATTCAGAATATTGTTTCTCAAGGGTATCGAATAGGTTTCAGAATCTCCCATGGGAAGATTCTTTCTTACTCATGTTCCAACAAACCATGTGAAGGCTCAGGCTTTTCTGAAATGTGTTTCAGACCTAGAGCTTTCAGGGGTGATTGTACCAGTTCTTCAGCAGGAACAGGGATTGGGTTTTTTATTCAAATCTATTAATTGTCCCAAAGGAAGATTCTTTCAGAACAATCCTGGATCTGAAAACTTTAAATCATTTTGTAAGAGTCCCAACTTTCAAGATGTTGACTATAAGTACTATTCTGCCTTTAGTTCAGCAAGGTCATTTCATGTCCACAAAAGACTTACAGGACTTATCTTCACATTCCGATTCATCCAGACCACTATTGTTTTCTGAGATTCTCTTTTCTAGACAAGCATTACCAATTTGTGGCTCTTCCATTTGGCCTAGCAACAGCATCAAGAATTTTTCCGAAGGTTCTCGGTGCCCTTCTATCTGTAATCAGAGAGCAAGGTATTGCAGCGTTTCCTTATTTGGACGATATCTTGGTACTAGCTCAATATTTTCATTTAGCAGAATCACACACAAAACAACTAATGTTGTTTCTTCAAAGACATGGTTGGAGGATCAATTTACCAAAGAGTTTCTTGATTCCTCAGACAAAGGTCACCTTCTTAGGTTTCCAGATAGATTCAGTGTCCATGACTCTTTCTCTAACAGACAAGAGACGAATGAAATAGGTCTTAGCTTGTCTACACCTTCAGTCTCTATCATTCCCTTCAGTGGCTATGTGCATGGATGTTTTAGGTCTCATGATTGTAAGCATCGGACGCAATCCCCTTTGCTCATTTTCATTTGAGACCTCTACAGCTTTGCATGTTGCACCAGTGGTGCAGGGATTATACTCAGATATCACAGTTGATATACTTAAATCCCAACACTCAACTCTCTCTGACTTGGTGGTTAAACCATCACCTTATTGTTCAAGGGGCCTCTTTTGTTCATCCTTCCTAGACTGATCACAACAGATGCAAATCTTACAGGTTGGGGAGCTGTCTGGGGGTCTCTGGCAGCACAAGGGGTTTGAAATCCTCAAGAGGCAAGGTTACCAATCAATATTTTAGAACTCCGTGCTATTTCCAGAGCTTTTCAGGCTTGGCCTCTATTGAAGAGAGAACTTTACATTCGTTTTCAAACAGACAATATCCAACAGTGGCATATGTCAATCATCAAGGGGGAACTCGCAGTCCTTTCCAATGAAAGAAGTTTCTCTGATACTTTCTTGGGCGGAATCCAACTCTTGTCAAATCTCTGCGATTCATATCCCAGGTGTAGACAGTTGGGAAGTGGATTATCTCAGCTGTCATTCTCTACATCCGGAAGAGTGGTCTCTCTATCCAGATGTTTTTTTTTCCAACTTGTACAGATGTGGAGTCTTCCAGAAATAGATCTGATGGCCTCTCGTCTGAACAAGAAATTGCCCAGATACCATTCCAGGTCCAGGGATCCTCAGGCAGAAATTAATGGGGCTCTAGCAATTCCCTGGTTTTACCAACCTGCTTAAATTTTTCTGTCTCTTTTTCTTCTTCCAAAAGTAATCTCCAAGATCATAATGGAACAATCTTATGTGTTTCTGATGGCACCAGCATGGCCTCACAGGTTTTGGTATGCGGACCTTGTCCGAATGTCCAGTTGCCAGCCTTGGTCACTTTATATAAGACCAGACTTTCTGTCTCAAGGCCCAGTTTTCCATCAGGATCTCAAATCTCTAAATTTGAAGGCATGGAAATTGAACGCTTAGTTCTTAGTCACAGCGGTTTCTCTGACTCAGTAATTAACACTATGATACAGGCTTGTTAGTCTGTTTCAAGGAAGATTTATCATAGGGGTTGGAAAACCTATATTTCTCTTAAGTGTATCCAGTCCACGGATCATCCATTACTTGTGGGATATTCTCCTTCCCAACAGGAAGTTGCAAGAGGATCACTCACAGCAGAGCTGCTATATAGCTCCTCCCCTCACTGCCATATCCAGTCATACTCTTGCAACTCTCAACAAAGATGGACGTAGTAAGAGGAGAGTGGTGTATTATAGTTAGTTTTTTAACTTCAATCAAAAGTTTGTTATTTTTAAATGGTACCGGAGTGTACTGTTTTATCTCAGGCAGCATTAGAAGAAGAATCTGCCTGTGATTTCTATGATCTTAGCAGAAGTAACTAAGATCCACTGCCGTTCTCGCATATTCTGAGGAGTGAGGTAACTTCAGAGGGGGAATGGCGTGCAGGTTTTCCTGCAATAAGGTATGTGCAGTTAACATTTTTCTAGGGATGGAATTTGCTAGAAAAATGCTGCTGATACCGGATTAATGTAAGTTAAGCCTAAATGCAGTGATTTAATATCGACTGGTATCAGGCTTATCAACAGAGATACATACTCTTATAAAAGCGTAATATAAAACGTTTGCTGGCATGTTAATCGTTTTTATATATGTTTGGTGACAAAACTTATTGGGGCCTAGTTTTTTTCCACATGGCTGGCTTGAATTTTGCCTAGAAACAGTTTCCTGAGGCTTTCCACTGTTGTAATATAAGTGGGAGGGGCCTATTTTAGCGCTTTTCTGCGCATCTAGAATTACAGACAGATACGCTGCTTCTTTCTGCATGATACAGGACATATCTGAAGGGCTCAAAAGGCTTCAAAAGTTGTGTTTGAGGAGGGTAACAACCACAGTAGACCTGTGGCAGTTGTTGTGACTGTGTTTAAAAAACGTTTTTGTCATTTATTATTCTGTTTTTGGTATTAAGGGGTTAATCATCCATTTGCAAGTGGGTGCAATGCTCTGCTAACTTGTTACATACACTGTAAAAATTTTGTTAGTGTAACTGCCTTTTTTCACTGTTATTTCAAATTTTGTCAAAATTTGTTTCTCTTAAAGGCACAGTAACGTTTTTTGTATTGCTTGTTAACTTGATTTAAAGTGTTTTCCAAGCTTGCTAGTCTCATTGCTAGTCTGTACAAACATGTCTGACACAGAGGACACTACTTGTTCATTATGTTTAAAAGCCATGGTGGAGCCCCATAGGAGAATGTGTACTAAATGTATTGATTTCACCTTAAACAGTAAAGATCAGTCTTTATCTATAAAAGAATTGTCACCAGAGGGGTCTGTCGAGGGGGAAGTTATGCCGACTAACTCTCCCCACGTGTCGGACCCTTCGCCTCCCGCTCAAGGGACGCACGCTAATATGGCGCCAAGTACATCAGGGACGCCCATAGCGATTACTTTGCAGGACATGGCTGCAATCATGAATAATACCCTGTCAGAGGTATTAGCCAAATTACCTGAATTGAGAGGCAAGCACGATAGCTGTGGGGTTAGACGAGATACAGAGCGCGTAGATGCTGTAAGAGCCATTTCTGATACTGCGTCACAATATGCAGAACCTGAGGACGGAGAGCTTCAGTCTGTGGGTGACGTCTCTGAATCGGGGAGACCTGATTCAGAGATTTCTAATTTTAAATTTAAGCTTGAGAACCTCCGTGTATTGCTTGGGGAGGTATTAGCTGCTCTGAATGACTGTGACACAATTGCAGTGCCAGAGAAATTGTGTAGACTGGATAAATACTATGCAGTGCCGGTGAGTACTGATGTTTTTCCAATACCTAAAAGGCTTACAGAAATTATTAGTAAGGAGTGGGATAGACCCGGTGTGCCCTTTTCCCCACCTCCTATATTTAGAAAAATGTTTCCAATAGATGCCACTACACGGGACTTATGGCAGACAGTCCCTAAGGTGGAGGGAGCAGTTTCTATTTTAGCAAAGCGTACCACTATCCCGGTTGAGGACAGTTGTGCTTTTTCAGATCCAATGGATAAAAAATTAGAGGGTTACCTTAAGAAAATGTTTATTCAACAAGGTTTTATTTTACAGCCCCTTGCATGCATTGCGCCTGTCACTGCTGCGGCGGCGTTCTGGTTTGAGGCCCTGGAAGAGGCCATCCATACAGCTCCATTGACTGAAATTATTGACAAGCTTAGAACACTTAAGCTAGCTAACTCATTTGTTTCTGATGCCATTGTTCATTTGACTAAACTAACGGCTAAGAATTCCGGATTCGCCATCCAGGCGCGGAAGGCGCTATGGCTTAAATCCTGGTCAGCTGATGTGACTTCAAAGTCTAAATTACTCAACATTCCTTTCAAGGGGAAGACCTTATTCGGGCCTGGTTTGAAAGAAATTATTGCTGACACTGGAGGTAAGGGTCATACCCTTCCTCAGGACTGGGCCAAATCAAGGGCCAAACAGTCTAATTTTCGTGCCTTTCGAAATTTCAAGGCAGGTGCAGCATCAACTTTCTCTGCTTCAAAACAAGAGGGAACTTTTGCTCAATCCAAGCAGGCCAGAAAGCCTGCTGCTGCCTCCAAGACAGCATGAAGGAACGGCCCCCTATCTGACAACGGATCTAATAGGGGGCAGACGCTCTCTCTTCGCCCAGGCGTGGGCAAGAGATGTTCAGGATCCCTGGGCGTTGGAGATCATATCTCAGGGATATCTTCTGGACTTGAAAGCTTCTCCTCCACAAGGGAGATTTCACCTTTCAAGAATATCTGCAAACCAGATAAAGAAAGAGGCATTCCTACGCTGCGTGCAAGACCTCCTTGTAATGGGAGTGATCCATCCAGTTCCGCGGACGGAACAAGGACAGGGGTTTTATTTAAATCTGTTTGTGGTTCCCAAAAAAGAGGGAACCTTCAGACCAATTTTGGATCTAAAGATCTTAAACAAATTCCGCAGAGTTCCATCATTCAAGATGGAAACTATTCGAACCATTTTACCCATGATCCAAGAGGGTCAGTACATGACCACAGTAGACTTAAAGGATGCCTACCTTCACATTCCGATTCACAAGAATCATCATCGGTTCCTGAGGTTTGCCTTTCTAGACAGGCATTACCAATTTGTAGCTCTTCCATTCGGGTTGGCTACAGCCCCAAGAATTTTTACAAAGGTTCTGGGCTCACTTCTAGCGGTTCTAAGACCGCGAGGCATAGCGGTGGCTCCTTATCTAGACGACATCCTGATACAGGCGTCAAGCTTTCAAATTGCCAAGTCTCATACAGAGATAGTTCTGGCATTTCTGAGGTCGCATGGGTGGAAAGTGAACGAAGAAAAGAGTTCTCTATCTCCTCTCACAAGGGTTTCCTTCCTAGGGACTCTAATAGTTTCTATAGAAATGAAAATTTACCTGACGGAGTCCAGGTTATCAAAACTTCTAAATGCTTGCCGTGTTCTTCACTCCATTCCGCGCCCCGCGGTGGCTCAGTGCATGGAAGTAATCTGCTTAATGGTAGCGGCGATGGACATAGTGCCATTTGCGTGCCTGCATCTCAGACCGCTGCAATTATGCATGCTCAGTCAGTGGAATGGGGATTACACAGATTTGTCCCCTCTACTAAATCTGGATCAGGAAACCAGAGATTCTCTTCTCTGGTGGTTATCTCGGGTCCATCTGTCCAAAGGTATGACCTTTCGCAGACCAGATTGGACAATTGTAACAATAGATGCCAGCCTTCTAGGTTGGGGTGCAGTCTGGAACTCCCTGAAAGCTCAGGGTTCATGGACTCAGGAGGAGAAACTCCTCCCAATAAACATTCTGGAGTTAAGAGCAATATTCAATGCTCTTCTAGCTTGGCCTCAGTTAGCAACTCTGAGGTACATCAAATTTCAGTCGGACAACATCACGACTGTGGCTTACATCAACCATCAAGGGGGAACCAGGAGTTCCCTAGCGATGTCAGAAGTCTCCAAGATAATTCGCTGGGCAGAGACTCACTCTTGCCACCTATCAGCGATCCACATCCCGGGCGTAGAGAACTGGGAGGCGGATTTTCTAAGTCGTCAGACTTTTCATCCGGGGGAGTGGGAGCTCCATCCGGAGGTGTTTGCTCAATTGGTACATCATTGGGGCAAACCAGAACTGGATCTCATGGCGTCTCGCCAGAACGCCAAGCTTCCTTGTTACGGATCCAGGTCCAGGGACCCAGAAGCGACGCTGATAGATGCTCTAGCAGCTCCTTGGTTCTTCAACCTGGCTTATGTGTTTCCACCGTTTCCTCTGCTCCCTCGACTGATTGCCAAAATCAAACAGGAGAGAGCATCAGTGATTCTGATAGCGCCTGCGTGGCCACGCAGGACCTGGTATGCAGACCTAGTGGACATGTCATCCTTTCCACCATGGACTCTGCCTCTGAGACAAGACCTTCTAATACAAGGTCCTTTCAATCATCCGAATCTAATTTCTCTGAGACTGACTGCATGGAGATTGAACGCTTGATCCTATCAAAGCGTGGCTTCTCCGAGTCAGTCATTGATACCTTAATACAGGCACGGAATCCTGTCACCAGGAAAATCTACCACAAGATATGGCGTAAATATCTTCATTGGTGTGAATCCAAGAATTACTCATGGAGTAGGGTTAGGATTCCTAGGATATTGTCCTTCCTCCAAAAGGGTTTGGACAAAGGATTATCAGCTAGTTCTTTAAAGGGACAGATTTCTGCTCTGTCTATTCTTTTACACAAGCGTCTGGCAGAAGTTCCAGACGTTCAGGCATTTTGTCAGGCTTTGGTTAGAATTAAGCCTGTGTTTAAACCTGTTGCTCCTCCATGGAGCTTAAACTTGGTTCTTAAAGTTCTTCAGGGGGTTCCGTTTGAACCCCTTCATTCTATTGATATCAAACTTCTATCATGGAAAGTTCTGTTTCTGATGGCTATTTCCTCGGCTCGAAGAGTCTCTGAGTTATCTGCCTTACATTGTGATTCTCCTTATCTGATCTTTCATTCAGATAAAGTAGTTCTACGTACAAAACCTGGGTTTTTACCCAAGGTGGTTTCTAACAAGAATATCAATCAAGAGATTGTTGTTCCATCATTGTGTCCTAATCCTTCTTCGAAGAAGGAACGTCTTTTACATAATCTAGATGTAGTGCGTGCCTTGAAGTTTTACTTACAAGCTACTAAAGATTTTCGTCAAACATCTAACCTGTTTGTTGTTTACTCTGGACAGAGGAGAGGTCAAAAGGCCTCGGCAGCCTCTCTTTCTTTTTGGCTTCGGAGTATAATCCGTTTAGCCTATGAGGCTGCTGGACAGCAGCCTCCTGAAAGGATTACAGCTCATTCTACTAGAGCTGTGGCTTCCACCTGGGCCTTTAAAAATGAGGCCTCTGTTGAACAGATTTGCAAGGCTGCAACTTGGTCTTCGCTTCATACTTTTTACAAATTTTTAAAATTTGATACTTTTGCTTCTTCGAAGGCTGTTTTTGGGAGAAAGGTTCTACAGGCAGTGGTTCCTTCCGTTTAAGTTCCTGCCTTATCCCTCCCATCATCCGTGTACTTTAGCTTTGGTATTGGTATCCCACAAGTAATGGATGATCCGTGGACTGGATACACTTAACAAGAGAAAACATAATTTATGCTTACTTGATAAATTTATTTCTCTTGTAGTGTATCCAGTCCACGGCCCGCCCTGTCCTTTTCAGGCAGGTCTAAATTTTAATTAAACTACAGTCACCACTGCACCCTATGGTTTCTCCTTTCTCGGCTTGTTTCGGTCGAATGATTGGATATGGCAGTGAGGGGAGGAGCTATATAGCAGCTCTGCTGTGGGTGATCCTCTTGCAACTTCCTGTTGGGAAGGAGAATATCCCACAAGTAATGGATGATCCGTGGACTGGATACACTACAAGAGAAATAAATTTATCAGGTAAGCATAAATTATGTTTTTCTTCTTAAATGGAGAGTCCACAGCTGCATTCATTACTTTTGGAATTTAAGAACCTGGCCACCAGGAGGAGGCAAAGACAACCCAGCCAAAGGCCCAAATACTCCTCCCACTCCCCTCATCCCCAGTCATTCTTTGCCTTTCATCCCAAGAGGATGGCAGAGAACGTCAGAATGTTTATTTTTTGTTTTTGTCTCTTATGGAGGGTAGTACTCTTCGGCATGGGACAGGAGTATTAAGTAGTCCTGTCAGCCTCTCAGTGAGGGCTTGGATGATAGAGTCCTGAGATGCAGGGAGTTTCTTTCTGCGAAACCATCCCGACTCATATTAACAGCTCCTCAAGCAATCAACGTTGTCTAACTTTGCTCCGCTGCCTGCTTTCATCTCTCTTCTCTCAAGTCCATGGCAGAGGCAATGCTATTATCCGTCACACTTGAAAGACCGTGTTCCTGTTCCGCGGCGTTAATTCCGGTAAGATTGTGTCATTTTACTTTATTTGCAATGTATTATAATGTGAATGTTTCCCGAGAGGTTACCACCTTGCGGGTCTAACTTATACATAATGGTCTCAGTGAGTCTTTTAGTATCTTGGAATTGAGGGTTAATATCTCCTGAGGGGGGGTTTATAATCATGTTTGTTATGTGATTCAACCTGCTTATGTGCGGTGTTTACTGGACTCGTGGTTGGAACTTGAGGCCTTTTGGAAGTGACGCAGCCTTTTGGTTGGGCGCGCTGGTTTTGGACTGTGCGGTTCACCTTGTGTTCGGGCGTGGCTACGTTCCGTTTTTCCATTTCTGCATTTCCAACTGCGTGGCGAAGGAACATTTTCTAGTCCGCAGGGGTCTGGTCATAGGAGGTGGTGAGTGCACCAGCCATTGGGGGTGTCAGGTGCCGTATTAGTTTTTACTACTTTAGTCCATATTTAAATATCCTCTATCCAGTTATGGAGGATTCTGATGCTGAGACTATTTTGATTTCAGATTCTGTGTCCGGTGATGAATCCGGAGTGGCCTCGTTGACGCCTGTCAACCAGTTTTGTTCCTTATGCCAGTTCAAAGCGCCTGGTTCCTCGGACTCAGGGAATCAAGGGACTGCTGAGCCATCCTGTCCTCCGAGAGGCGAGTTCCCTACTAAATCATACTTCTGCACATGCAGTTAACCCAGTTTTTGGGCCTTTGGCTGGGGTGTCTTTGCCTCCTCTTAGTGGCCAGATTCTTAATTCCCAAAAGTAATGAATGCAGCTGTGGACTCTTTCCATCAGAAGAAAAGGAAATTATCAGGTAAGCATAATTTATGTTTTCATGGTGTTCCACTCATAATTATTCTTGGCATTCTTTTAGAATTCGTAGGATTCTACAGTTTCTTCAGGATGGTTTGGATAAAGGGTTGTGTGCAAATTCTTTGAAAGGACAAATCTCTGCTATTTCTGTCTTATTTCATAGAAAGATTGCTAAGCTTCCTGATATTCACTGTTTTGTTCAGGCTTTAAATCGTATCAAACCTGTTAAATCAATTTCTCCTCCTTGGAGACTAAATTTGGTTTTAAAGATTTTGCAGGCTCCTCCTTTTGAGCCTATGCATTATTTGGATATTAAACTACTTTCTTGGAAAGTGTTATTTATTTTGTTTATCTCTTCTGCTTGGAGAGTTTCTGAGTTGTCTGCTCTCTATTGTAAATCTCCTTATCTGATTTTTCATCCAGATAAAGCTGTTTTGCGGACTTTGTTTAAATTTTTACCTAAAGTTGTGAATTTTAACAACATCAATAGGGGAATTATTGTTCCTTCCTTTTGTCCTAATCCTAAGAATACTCTTGAAAGGTCTTTACATTCTTTAGATGTGGTAAGAGCTTTGAAATATTATGTTGAGGCTACTAAAGATTTCAGAAAGACTTCTAGTCTATTGGTTATTTTTTCTGGTTCCAGAAAAGGTAAGAAAGACTCTGCCATTTCCTTGGCATCTTGGTTGAAGCTTTTGATCACAAAGCTTATTTGGAGGCGGGGCAGTTTGCGCCTCAGTGAATTACAGCTCATTCTACTAGATCAGTCGCCACATCTTGGGCTTTCAAGAAAGAATCTACAGTTGATCAAATTTGCAAAGCAGCAACTTGGTCTTCTTTGCATACATTTACTATATTTTACCATTTTGATGTGTGTGCTTCTTCAGAAGCAGCCTTTGCTAGAAAGGTTCTTCAGGCAGCTGTCTCAGTTTGATTCTAGTGCATGTGATTTGAGTTTTTTTAATTTTTGTTTAAGAAAACTTAATTCTTTTTTGGATTTAATTTCTCAGCGGAAATAGCTGTTTTTATTTTATCCTTCCCTCTCTAGTGACTTGTGGACTTCCACATCTTGGATATTATATCCCATACGTCACTAGCTCATGGACTCTTGACACCTATATGAAAGAAAACATAATTTATGTAAGAACTTACCTGATCAATTCATTTCTTTCATGGTGGCAATAGTCCATGAGACCCACCCAATTTTTTAGGGTTATGATTTTTTTTATATAAAACACTTTATCCTGTTCCTCTTTTTTTATGCTTTTACACCTCACTAACTTGGCTATACGTTAAACTGAAGTATGAGTGAGGGTGGAGGTGTATTTATAGGCATTTGAGGTTTGGGAAACTTTGCCCCCTCCTGGTAAAAATGTATATCCCATACGTCACTAGCTCATGGACTCTTGCCACCATGAAAGAAATGAATTGATCAGGTAAGTTCTTACATAAATTTATGTTATTTGATGCAGCCTTGCTCCTATGTATTGATAAGATATAAGATAAGTCTTATATTTGATGCAGGTAATAAATACATAGATAAAGTAAGCCTGCTCAAATGTATTGATAAGAATTTTGGACTTGCAAAATTGTGTTACTTGCTTATTTTGGTGTTGTATATCTGCTAGCTTTAAAATTATAAGCCTTATATTTGATGCAGGTATTAAACACATAGATAAAGTAAGCTTGCTCCTATGTATTGATGAGAATTGTTGATTTGCAAAAGCTTGTTACTTGCCTATTTTGGTGTTGTGTGTATATATGCAGAATCCTACTGTTAAAATTTTGAATTGGGGGGTTGCCATTCTCGACCACTGTGATTGGATTTAAACAGTTAAAATTATGGTACCACACTTAGGGCAATCAAGAGTTAATACACCCGTGGCATGTATAAATAAAGGCAAATGGATGATACAGGCATCAACTTGTCATGCTTGATGAAGCCCTGAGAGCGATCAGCTGTGGGGTGAAACGCGTGTAGCTGGAAGCTGGATAGACACACTATGAGCAACTAAATAGTGTGTACATTTTCTGTTCACTGGGCCCATTCCTCTCCTCTGATTGAAGGGACACATTCTACTTGAACTGTATTGGTACCAATATTCATACAGCACAAATATGCATCATGTTTTTCCTGATTATGGGACACCAGTCTTGGAAAAAAGCAGCAGCAACACCCAGCCAGTGACAT